>NC_083283.1:79641940-79796940 GCF_963506605.1 Zootoca vivipara
TTCATCTGTTTTGAAAGAAGGAGGAGATCAAATCTTGCCATTGCTTCTTCTACGCAATTTATTACTAGAATTTTGGAGGGTCTCCAAATTATAGCGTGTGGAGGTCCCCCAAACCACCCCTCAAATAACTCACACCATAGACAGAATTAATGGTTTAATGGTTTTTGGCATGAATTTGGCCACAACTTTTATTGAAATACAAATATAAAATAAGTGAGTGGTTGCGTAGGCATTGGATCTCCAACTGTCACACAAGGACAGAAATAAACTTGCCTTGTCAACAAAGGGAAACCCTACAGGGAGAGACAGGGAGCCGGGTGCATTGGCCCTCCCCTCTCCCCTCAGGCTCCCAGGGGCCCATACACGTTCCTGGACCCCGACCGGGGTTATGGACACTGCATAGAGCTCCTGCATTCCCCAACACACAGGCATTAATTTAAGGGGCCAACACAGTCAACAAGACCACATATACAACCAATAACCAATGCCTAACCGCCAACCTTACAAGTTGTGACTATTTGCTATGGAGTAGGCAAAAACCAGATGGCACCAGCCAATCAGCCAAATGGAAAAATTCCTACCAGGCCCCTGAATACAGGCGACCCCATGAGAGGCACAGCAATGTCAACACAGAGGCCTAAAAAACAGTGGAGGGAGGGTGGGGATCCGAAAACGCAGCCAAAGAGAAAGTGAAACCTCTCTCTTTGGCTTATGTACCCAGGGGGCTGACCCTTCAACTTGCAACATATAAATTTGCCCAACAACAGCCAGGGACCTATCAAATGGTGACCACTCATGCCCCCACCTTTGCAACTCAGGAGTGGTTTGTTAAGCCCCCACCGCAAATCGTGCTCACCATGATGGTGAACCCGCATTACTCTGGGAGTATCCAACAACATTTCTGGCTAATGCAAGGATTAGTGCTATTGCAAGGGGTCCCCCCCCCTCCCCACATGTGTGTCCTACACTACCCCAAATATGCTCTGAAGGGTTGGTGGAATGCCCAGAACAGATTTAAGGCATGCACAGGAGTGGAGGAGATCATTCGTTGTGCAAGGATAAATTGACTACAGGAGTTCATTATCCATATACTTGAAATATATTTAAGTCTAGACTTGGACATAGTATTCAGGGCCGTCTTGAGCAGATCGCGCGCCCTGGTGCTGAGGGGCGGAGATCGCTCCGCCGCCCGCCCCGCCCTTGCAGGGCGCAATTGGTTTCTGCGCGGCTTCGCCGCGCGGCACCCTCCTTGCCAGGCCGGCGCCCAGCTTACCAGCCCCCCCGCGCCATGGTGCACTGCGCCACCGGGGGGCTACGAAGAGCCGGCCCTGATAGTATTACATAATTTATTAACAGAATCCTTCTAGGAATTTATCAGAGAATGGCCTAACAATTCAGGTTTAATTAATTTTATACTTGGGGATGGTTGGATGGTGTCTTGTACGCCTCCTTCTGACAGCTCCTGCAGCCAAGCTGGTGCTAAATGTATTGCTTTCCTTTCCTTTGGGCCACATCAGTGAGGCTGATATGATATATGATATGATATGATATGAGTCTTGCCATCTGGGCAGCCCAGGACCTCCATACACCACATTGCCCAGGCCTGTGCCCCAGGCATAGGTGCCAAGTTCTGGATTGAAAAATCCGGGATCAGCAGTGCCGCGGCACCGGAAGTCGCTTCTACGCACTTCTGCACATGCGTAGAAGTGACTTCTGATGCCGCTGTGCCCATCTCCAAAATGTCTGCAGCGCCAGAAGTCACTTCTACGCACTTCCAGAAGTGCGTAGAAGCGACTTCCACTGCCGGCGTGGCACCAGAAGAACATGGCCGCCAGCAGGAGCTCCGTAATCCGGGGGAATATGGGGTATTTTGCCATTTGGGACACCTGCGGGAAACGGTAAGAAAATGTGAGGGTTTCCTGGGGAAAACGGGGTACTTGGCAGCTATGGCCCTAGGGAGGCCACTTCAGTGCTGCTAACACAGCAAAAACAATGTGGGATCCAGCAGTTATGAGTTACCAGTCTCTGCAGCCATGGCAGGCGCTGGGATTCTCCAGTGGTTTAACTTCACTTCCATTGTCTCTTGAGACAGACTGATGTCAAGAACAGCAAAAACTTGAAGACTCAGCAATATTTGCAAACCTTTAGGGGGCAATCATGTGGCGAGATCTGCTGAGATGAGCAGTTTAGGATGTAGATGATTTCATGTTCGGCCAACGTTATGTCCCTAGTCCTAATGCAGCCAAAGATAAACCATTTTAAATTTGAGCTCAGGCAGTACTCAGTCAGCTGAGCAGAAGATAGCAGAGCTGAGGCCAGTGAAATCAACCAAAAGTTTTCAGGGACTGTGGGAGGGACGGGACTAGAGAACTGGGAGACTTACGTTGCATCCTAAGCCCATTCAGCTTGGCCATTTGACCTGGCAACAGCCAAACCATTAAAGGCTTGTTTTCCCTCTGCCAGGCTTAAGAAGGGCAGCCGGAGACTGCAGCAAAGCATAATTTGAATTTGGTGCAACTTCACACTGGCTTAGCTTCAGGGCCAGATTTAGGTTTGATGAGGCCCTAAGCTACTGAAGGTAATGGGGCCCTTTATATGTCCAGCTGTCCTTTGTCAACAACAAATTGTCACAGTTTTTTGGGTCAAATATCTGCTATATGCATAGCTGCCAAGTTATCCCTTTTTTTAAGGGATTTTCCCTTATGCTGAATAGGCTTCCTCGCGAGAAAAGGGAAAACTTGGCAGCTATGGCTATATGGTAATTTATGGACGTAAGAGGTATCTAAAGCCATTTGTATACAACAAAATATGCATTTTATCAAAGTAATTGATATAGAAATGAGCAAAGCAGTGATATTTTAGGGAGCAGGCTAGCAGGCAGGGCCCATTACTTACATCGCGGGAGCCTACACAACACAAAACACTGTTGATATATGTAAGGTTAATTTTATTTGTTTTTATCTTATATTTTGGAAATGAACATCCAGGTTTTTTTCCTTTAATTTTTTTTGGGGCCCCCAAGAGAGTGGAGCCCTAAGCTATAGCTTAGCACTGCTGAGTTTACATCAGCTTGCTTTACGCCAGATTCTTTTGCATACCGGTAGTAGTATCGCTCTTTTAAAAAGATTGTTTGCAATGGTTTTGTTGGGTCAGAAAATGTTACAGCTACATTGTCAGTGTAAAAAGAGATTTTATATTTTCTTTTCCTAGATATAACCCCCCAAATTTCATTATCTCCTCTAATTACCATTGCTAAGGGCTCTATACAAAGTGTGAACATTATCAGAGATCAGTGATATCCTTGCTACATCCCTCTTCCTACTACAAAGTAATCTGAGTATGGCTGATTTATCATCATTCCAGCAGATGGTGTTATATAAATTGAAGGAGGGTCAATTAATAAAGTTTGGGACAACATGAACTCCCCCCCCCCGGAATTGTCTGTGTTACGTATGACTATTACAATGCTATACATAATAGGACTCGCACCTACAAGTAACTAATATGCCTGCTGAACATCTATTTCAAGTGTGTGCCTTGTGCATGTTTGTTCCTTGGCTCCAGAGGCTGTAGAAATATATGTATATGCCGTGCAAGCATTGTTACAATGGAGTTTTCATCTTAAAATTTGAAGTGAATTTGGGTAATGACTTTCTCTGTAGGTTTCTTCTTTTATAGATTTAATGTCCAAGAAGCCAACAGTACAATGGCATAAATTTTGCACCCTATTGACGTTTGAGAAATATTTATCAGCTGAAGTGGAAAATGACCCTCTTAAAGATTCCTTGTGTGCTAGTTTGGAATATTAGTATTAATGAGACCACAACTTTTTTTTAATTAGACACTGTCATGCAAATTAGAGTTTGTGGAAATTTTTAATGGTTTTTTTATTATCAATTGAGTATCTGTTACAAGTTATTCCCCTGCTGACTGAAAGAGCTAACATAAAATGCATCAGGGTCCTTGAATAAAAAAAGAAGTCCCTTGATTTAGAGCAATGCCTGGATCTGAATTTTCAACACTGGTCTCCCCCCCCCTCCCAGTTATTCAGTACACCCAAACTGTAAGATCCACCTAGCATTCTTTATGCCCATCCACTTGCATAATAGAACAGGTAAATTATGGGGTCAACACTGATGGGAGGCAATATGGAGAAATGAACCTCTCTCAACCTCCCAAGTCAGGCAATCAAGCAAATTAATGCGCAAACACTTGGATTTTGTTTAACAATATGTGATCTTTGTTGGACTAGTCATTTGACTAGTATTTTGTGATCAATCAAATAGCAAACTGTACTAAGACTTGGCCAGTTATTTTCTCATTGTATTGGGGTGCAAATGACAAACCTCTGATTTAAACGATTGGATCTCCCTTTTAATGCATCTGTGGCTCATCACTTAAAACACAAACCCAGCAGCATGATATTTCAAAAAAGCACCATAAATTAAGCATTCTTCTCCATCACAACTTCTCCACCCAGAGATAAATCTCTGAAAACTCAGAAAATGAATGGTGGGTACAAAAAAAGAAAATGAACTCTTTGCAATCAGCTTATTTTTCAAGATGCTGTCAATGTTATTAGTTCATTAATAATGCATTTTTTTGTTGTCAAAATTTATCAGCATTGTAGTTCTTCCCTAAATAGAGTTCATTATAAATCACTTCACAACAGTACCTTGTTTTGCAAGGACTAAAGCAACTCAACCACTCACTGTCAACTGGAATTAACAGTCAGGAAAGTCCTGTCTTCTGGATAGGGAAATAGGTAAATTAGCTTATGGAAATCTGTTTTAAAGTATCAGCATGCATTTGTTGACATAAGAAAATGAACAATGTGTATTCAGGCAGAGAGATTAAAGTTACTGGAAACATTTCCTAATTGTTCTTGTTGGCTAATAAGGAAGGGATGTTTGAGCAATGTCAACTTTCTTTAAAAAAATCTCAGTCAGGGCTTGTATCATATGTAAAATAGATATTTTGTGAAGGCCCTCGTAAGAAATCACAATTGTTTAAATCAAACTTTACGACTGTAACAATATGTTAATCCGATTTTAGGCCATTTAAAATCCTATTGTTTACCAGAACCAATAAAGTTCAATTTCCATATTATGTTTATTTATGTTGAAGGGGAGGAAGAAATTCAGTGATAGAGATCCCTACTGCTAGAACAGATGGGCATCTTCAGTGTTGTTAGACAGGTCTGGCTATTTCCCCCACAGTTATTCTTTGATTTTGAGTCCATTAAACACACACACACACACGCACACACACACACACACACAAACAGACAGCCTATGGAAAAGAACTGTGCATAACCTATGCAGCTGGGGAATTTTGCCTGAAAATAAAGTAATTTCCCACCCTGTTTGATTTCAGCAGCTGGGGAAAAATGGCAATCCACAACTAATTAATATCTCAGTCAGCATGTGGGTGGATATGGGCAATTCTAGGCATTACTAATACTTCTTGGCTTCTTGTAAGAGCAGGAAGCGAATATACTGCTGTTAGATATATTTATATTAAATATATTTTATCCTACCCTTCATCCAAGAAGCTGAGAGTGGCATACATGCCATTGTCTCATTTTATCTTGACAACAGCCCTGTGAGATGGTTAAAAGAAGGTAAAGGGACCCCTGACAGTTAAGTCCAGTGGTGAATGACTCTGGGGTTGTGGCGCTCATCTCGCTTTACTGGCCGAGGGAGCTGACGTTTGTCTGCAGACAGTTTTACCGTGTCATGTGGCCAGCATGACTAAGCCACTTCTGGTGAACCAGAGCAGCACATGGAAATGCTGTTTACCTTCCTGCTGGAGTGGTACCTATTTACAGTATCTACTTGCACTTTGACATGCTTTCGAACTGCTAGGTGGGCAGGAGCTGGGACCGAGCAACGGGAGCTCACCCCATTGCGGGGATTCGAACTGCCGACCTTCCAATCCTGTATACCTGAAGAAGCTTCTCCATCCCCATCATTCAGCCTGGACACCTTCTGGTGTTTCCCTCATTGTGAGAGGTGAGGTTACAGGGAACCAGACAGAGGGCCTTCTTGGTAGTGGCGCCTACCCTGTGGAACACCCTCCCATCAGATGTCAAGGAAATAAACAACTATCTGATACCTATCAAGACACCTGAAGGCAGCCCTGTTTTGGGAAGTGTTTAATATTTAATGCTGTATTGTTTTTAACACTTGATTAGGAGCCGCCCAGAGTGGCTGGGGAAACTCAGCCAGATGGGCAGGGTATAAATATTATTATTATTATTATTATTATTATTATTATTATTATTATTATTACTACTACTACTTCTTTTTGTGGCCTTACTCCCGACTTGTTCTTTAGTCCTGCCTTCTGGTTTGCTCTCCAAACCTCCTTTGTCTTGGACCCAGCTCCTCTCCTTCCCTAGATCACTGCCTACAGCCCAGCCCTGACAGCATTGTAATTTCCATTTAAAAAAATAAATCCAAATGAAATCTTGCATTTAACTAGAGCATAAATATTAAATTCTACATACATTTTCTCTCAAAATACACATTTCTGAATATATCATTTTTGAGTTAATAACTGGGAAGTGTGAAAGCCAGTGAAACACTAACAACACAATCCGAACCCTGTCTACACAGATGTAAATCATACTGAATTCATTGGGGCTTACTCCCAAGCTTGTGTGGTTAGGAGTACAGCCTTAGTTCAGATCTGCGCATTATACCAGGAGGTGCAGAGCAGGCCAGTCCATATTGGAAGCTGCAAATATCAAATTCCTCAAGCATCTATATTCTGAACAAATATGTATATGATGTACGTATGCAATTTTTTTTTTATTTGGGGTTTTACTTTATATTTTAGTATAGTTGGTTACAGCCTGTAACCAAAGTAACCCACTTACAGTGCAATTCTATGCATATTTACTCAGAAGTAAGCCCCACTGTGTTTAATGCAATTTTACTCACTTGCAAATGTGCTTACGATTGCAGCCTTATTTACTTCTTAGATTATGATAATGATAGCAATGAGGGTTTTGTTTTGTTTTTGGTATTTTTTGAAGCATAGTATTAACCAAACTTGCAAACAGGTCTCTTATACTGAAGGGTTAATCACAGGTAGTTTCCATATAAGATCGTGCAAGAAAAGGGGTTGAGCATTGAAAGCTGCCTTTGATTTGCGAAACAAGAACACAGTAGCCTGTTGTGCCACACTGGGATCTGAGGACTGTCACTTTTTTGCCGTTGTCAGTGGACTTCTGAAGAGCTGGAAGCCTGTCAAATACTCTTTTCTGTCACAAAGTGAAAAGGAAATGAACCTTTGGATCTGGAAATCCATCTTTGACCAGGAAACACAGGCTTGCTTATGACAATTGCTTCTCTGCCTGACTGTATCGTGTTTCCCTTGTATAGCGGAAGAGTCTTTTTTTTTATCTGTATCAATCAAAGTAAAATTGCCCTTGTGCTACTGGTGTGTATGACAAGACTGTGGAGTTGGGAACATGCCTGACATCCCAGTTGGTTTCCAAGGCAAGTAGAATGTGAAGAAGCAAAGTGTTTCTGACCAGAAATGTATCCTTTCTTCTCCATCATCTTGGGGCCGGTTGTAATAGCATTTAACAGCTGTGCAAAAGATGCGGGCGAGAAAGCATTCAATGTGACTATTTCTTCCATGGAAATTTATCATTTTGTCTATGCCCTAGGATATTCGTCTTGAAGTGGAGGTTAGGATCGGTTACTCCATTGCAAAACTGATCATAGAGAGGACGCATCCTGTTGTGGTCCAGCTGTGATCAGGATATGGTGATGGTCCAACAGTAGGTAGCAGATACCAAGATCCTTCCAGCTAGCCCAGACAGAGTCAGCACCTAGGACAGCTCCCAATGTAAAACTCCCAAGAGAGCTGTCTGTTGCAAATAAGACTTGGTTCCTGGTGGAGGAAAGTTTCATGGATGAACTGAATGACTATTTGCAGAGCACTTTTTGCAACATAATCTAGTAGTGCAAGGCATGAAACAGCCTAAAGCTCTGAAGAAAAGTCATTCTGGGTCCTCTGTCTCCTGGGGAGAGTACATTGTTGTATCCTACAAAAGCCACCTGCCACCATACCAGTGTTGAAAGAAGTTATGGGAAAGTGGCAACCATATTACTATGAAGGTCTATAAACCAGCTTTTCATGCATTGCCTTAAAGGCGCAGTGGAAATCAGCTGGACTATGTTGTGCAGGATATTGGGCTGAATTATGTCTGTGACCTTGTCTGACCTTAAAATTTGCCAGTCTTTTAATAGTAAATGACAGCCTCTCATCTGACCATGTTAGCTTAGGACTCAGGAGTGCTTGGTCAGTACCTGGCCTTACAGCCTCGAGCTAGCCCCAAGGAGTTTACAACCAGGAGAAAGAAACACACAAGGCACGTGAAATCAGAAAGCATGCTAAGGCGCATATCCAAGAAGTAGAGGAATAAAACTTACAGTTTTTGTGCATGTCAGTGGCTACAATTCTTATCCCGTTTATTTTGGCACAGTTCTACTGAACTTCATAGGAACATCTAAAGCAATTGGGACTTAGAATTGCAACGTCCCGTGCTTTTATCATTTCACTAGCTAAAAATCAGGATATTTTTTTAAATTTTATTTTAGAATATTGCTGCAAAAGCTGCATGCCAAAATCAGAATAATAATGGAAAGGCAATGCAAATTGTATGCTATGCAATATATATTCCAGTCAAAAGAGAGAGATCAATACAAATATTTCTGTTATGGCAACACTAGATTTAATTGCTGCTCTTGCTGTAACTGCTTTTCACTGCTCTTCCCATCAGCCCCTAGCCAGTGAAGGTTGCCAAAGACTGACTTAGATGAAATGCAGGTTATATTTATTGTACTTTTCTTGTACTTTTCCTGTATTTATTGTACTTTTCTTTTTGTATAAATCTGTTCACAACTTTAGTCTTTGGACTGTAAAGTGGTATATAAACAAAGCAATGAAAGAATTTTTAATAATAATAATAATAATAATAATAATAAATTTCCTACTGAAAATATAAGAACATGCAACAGCTGCCTTTCTGTCTCCCTGACAAAGATGTAAAGTATTACATTCCCCTTAACAGCAATCTCTTAAATTGCAGGCAAGCTTCTCCAATTGCCTTTAATTTGAGACTCTGACAACGTAAAGACAAGAGAGCGACGAACAGCAGCACATCAGATATCAAAGAATTGTGTCTAATTTTCCCTGCTAATGCATTGTATCTGCAGAAGTGATATTAAAGGTAATTCGGCACATCATGTCTCGAAACCAGACACCGAGAGGGGACGATGAGCAAATTGAAACTTCTTGTGGGAAAGAATTTGAGAAAATCCTTGCATTCCTCGGTGCATTCACATGAAATTGATAAGTCTCCTGTAAATCACTTTAGTGACTTTGGAGAAAAAACTTAGATACGGGAATGATATTGTAAAAAGGGTATCATAAATAAGAAGCAGGAACAGTGCTCTGAAAAAAACAAGTCGCTTGATGTTTCAGTCTTTCAAGAGAATAATATGCTGGCTATAGGAAGCAGTTATTGCCTAATTATCTGCTTAAAAGCTTAGGGCTGATCCAAATGTCCCACAAACACAACAAACTCAGCTTGGGAACCATCAGCTAAAGCCTTCTTCTTTTCTTCTTCCCAGGCACTTTTTCCCTGCTGGGGTTCCCAGTCATCTGTGGGAGACATGGCTAGTGGGGAACAGTTAGAATCATAGAATCACAGGTGACCCCGAGGCTCATCTGGTCCAACCCCCTACAATCAGCGGTGGAGGAAGCCGCTTGGGCGCCTGGGGCGGGGCAAGCCATGCATAGGGGCGGGGCTCACCGCAGGGCCTCCAGAGTCTGCCTGCCTCCTACCACTCAGCCGCCCTACAGCTGGGGGGGCCGCGGGGCAGTGGGCGGACCGTTTGGGCAGCATGGAACCTGCGTGTGCCCAAGCAACCGCATCTCTCCCAGGAGAGACGTGTGGCTCGGGTGCGCTGCAGGCCCTGCAGCAAGTGCCAGCCGGCATTTTGTCACCCCCGCTCAGGGGTGACATCTGTGGTGGCCCGCCACCACCACACACCCCTTCCTCTTACTGTGCCTACAATGCAGGAATCTCAGGAATCATACATGACAGGTGGCCATCCAACCTCTCCTTAAAAACCTTCAAGGAGGGAGAGTCCACCACTTCTCATCAGTCTGCCCCACTGTGGCTGCTTCCTTATACATCATGTTTCCTCTCCCTACCACTCACTAGCTCTGCAGCAGCGAAGGGCTCCCAGCCCATTTCACTAGATCCGTATCATCTCTCTTATTTATTTTTAATTTGAAGGAGCATCTCCCCCCCCCATCATTCTGCTCGGACACGCAAGTCCAGCTCTGAGGCTCTTCTGGCAGTTCCCTCACTGTGAGAAGCAAAGTTACAGGGAACCAGGCAGAGGGCCTTCTCGGTCGTGGCGCTCGCCCTGTGGAACGCCCTCCCATCAGATGTCAAGGAAATAAACAACTATCTGACTTTTAGAAGACATCTGAAGGCAGCCCTGTTTAGGGAAGTTTTTAATGACTGATGTTTTAATGTATTTTTAATCTTTGTTGGAAGCCGCCCAGCAGGGCCGTCTTAAGCCCATCCAGCGCCCTGGCGCTAGGTCCCTCCAGTGCCCCCCTCCAGAGCCTCTCCAAGGGCCCGGGAGTGCCAAGCGGACCGCGGCAGCAGCGGGAGGCCACCTCCGAGGACTCCACGCTGCGCCTCCTTCTCATTTCCCCAGCGCTGGGTTCCGCTCAGTCAAGCTTCGCCACCAGCGCGCGCACCACGGGACCAGCAAGAGCTGCTTGGGCGCTGTGCCCGCGCTGGTGGCAAAGCTCGACTGAGCGGAACCCAGCGCTGGGGAAATGAGAAGGAGGCGCAGCGCGGAGTCCTTGGAGAAGGAGCGCAGTCCTGGACAGATCGCCGGAACCCTGCGCTCACTTAGCGCCCTTCCAGCGCCCTCCAGCGCCCGGCACCGGGGTTCTCCGCGCCACTAGCCTCTATGGCTAGGATGGACCTGCCGCCCAGAGTGGCTGGGGAAGCCCTGTCAGATGGGCAGGGCATAAATAATAATAATAATATATTATTATTGTTGTTATTTATTTATTTATTTATTTATTTATTTATTTATCACCATCTCTCTGTCTGCGCCCCCCCCCCCGTCCTGATTACAATACAATAATGGACTTGTGGCACCTGAAAGAGAAACAACTTTTTATAAGGCATTAGCTTTTCCTGGATGCATCTGATGAAGTGGGCTCTAACCCATGAAACCTTAAGCCATAGTAACATTTGTTGGGTTTGCTGAAACAGACGAATATGGTTACCCCTCAGCAACAACAGTGGACAAACACAGCTTAGGCATCATTTCAGTTCTCGGCTATTTTGTTCCTTTGTTTAAAGCCTGCGGGGGGGGGGGGAGAGATTTCCCTGGTGCTAAAAACAAAGTAATGTGGGTGCCAGGTGAATCTCCCTGGGAGAATAATACATTAACCATGCCTGCTTTCCTCAGGTTATGCATAAGGTCAATGCAGCTAAGCAGCACAAACTATATAATGTGAACATTTTTTATGCAGTGTGAATAGATATTGCTTTAAACAGATTGTGTTCCCCACTATCATTTTTGCCAATGATGCACAACATCCATTTTAAACCATCTTTTTTTGGGGGGGGGGTTCAAGATCTGCCCATCATAAAAAGGTGCCCATCATAGGAGAAGGGGACACACAGATGATTGAGAGCTGATCCACAAATGCAGAAAAACGATGTGATACAGATTTCCTGATTTTATACTGTCTGCTTCCATTTACATAAGGGTTTATTTGGGAGTCGGAGTATATTTTATTTTTTCTAGCCGGGCAAAAATAGCACTGCAGCAAAAAAGTGAGATTACAACCCTACACCCAGACTTGCCTATGCAGAAAGATCTGAGTAATGGAAAAGAGCCAGATTTGTGATCCGCTACCCACCTTCATCTTGGAATGGTGCAATCCTATGAACATTGCATCCCACGATTTGTCTGAATATGCAGATGAACCCAAAGAAAATCAAATACAAAGACAGAACATAGCTTCAATATCTAGTACTATGAAGTTGTCTCAGAGACACAATGTTGGCTTGGTACTAACATTGTCATCTTTTTGGCACGAGGCAAAGACATATTTATTCTCTTAGGCGTTTGCAAACAACAATGGCCCAGCTTTTGTTCATTCTTCTGTTGGGTGGAGAGAAAGGTTTTGTTTTTAAGTGATCTTTTGGATGAACATTTGTTGTTGTTGTACATATACTGTTTTAATGCATATTTTTGTCATAACTTGCATTTTGCTTTTTCTGTAAGTCATGTTGGACCAAAGGTTGTGGCAAGGGATGAATAATAAACTAAACTAAATGCTTTAAAAGTGCAATATAGGCATTTTTCTTTTGCCAAACCAACCTCTCTCCCAGAGCTTCAGCTCCTTGGGCATAATATTGAGTACAATGAGTTGACTCACAAGGCTGTTGTCAGGATGAATTTGGTGCAAAATTTAAAGTGCTGTGCAGTGAAATCCTATACATATCCACTCCGAGATAAGCACTGGGGTGTATGGGGTGTTAGGGGAGGGGTAGTATCTCTGGTGTGGGGGGGACATTGTGCTCCATCTGGTGTAGTTTGTCCCCCTTTGGTCCCCACCCTGCACTCACAGCTATGGCCATAGCTGCCAAGTTATCCCTTTTTTTAAGGGATTTTCCCTTATGCTGAATAGGCTTCCTCGCAAGAAAAGGGAAAACTTGGCAGCTATGGCTATGGCTCCTAGAAGCTGCCAGCATGCAATGCAACAGCGGCCACACTGGGAGACTGCTTCGACTGGCTGTCTAAACCAGGTGAGGGTAGCCAATGGGTCTCAAACCTTCAGCAAGTTAGGGACTGTCCCTACCTGGAAAGACAGGCTCTGGTGGATTGAGTGGACAAGACTGTGAGAGCCAGTGTGGTGCAGTGGTTAAGAGCGGTAGACTCGTAATCTGGGGAACCGGGTTCGCGTCTCCGCTCCTCCACATGCAGCTGCTGGGTGACCTTGGGCTAGTCACACTTCTCTGAAGTCTCTCAGCCCCACCCACCTCACAGAGTGTTTGTTGTGGGGGAGGAAGGGAAAGGAGAATGTTAGCCGCTTTGAGACTCCTTCGGGTAGTGATAAAGTGGGATATCAAATCCAAACTCTTCTTCTTCAGTAGTTGGTTCAGTGGTCAAGAAGGCAGTTACTGCATGTGTTGTCAAGGGAAATGAGAGGCACATGGGGATCGCCATCATCATTTTTAATTTGTATATCATCTTTCTAGCTTACAATACTCAAGGCGGTTTACAAGCTGAAGAAACAAAAAAATGTACATCTTATAACAATCTATTGCAATACAAAAATGTGATAATAAAACAAAACTTTAAAATAAGCAACCTACATCAAAAAGTAACGTTGTTATTTTATACTATTCTAATAATGGTTGAATATCAACATATAAAAGTTAAACAGAAATCCACCCAACAGTTAGAATAAATAATTTCTAAACTATAATCAATAAAACAACGGCAAGTCACAGGACATAAAATAATACAATACAAATTGAGACTAGAGGGTGGAGCAAGGCAGGTGGAAGGAGGCCTTGCCTGACGAAGTCTCTCCCCTCACTGTTCTTCCTCCAGGCACAGCTTCCTTATGAGGAGTCCCAGGGCCAGGGGGTGGCTCATCAGCTTGGGAAGGTAGCTCATCTAGGAGAAGAAAAACTGGTCCTAAATCACCCTTGCCTTGTGGCTATACTCATTCATGAGATTGGCTTTGGGAGGCAACAGCAAGAAAAAATCCATACCTGCCTTGCAGAACATTTTCAGGAGGGGGGGGGAGAAAGGCTGAGGAGCCCTATACAAATCTGGGGTGCCTAAGATGGTTGGATGGTGCCTTGTATGCCTCTTTCTGGTAACTCCTGTAGCCAAGTTGGTGCCGAATGTATTGCTCTGCTTTCCTTTGGACCACATCAGCGAGGGCGAGAGTAGGTCTTATCATCTGGGCAGTCCAGGTTCACCGTACACACTGCCCAGGCTTGTGTCCTGGGGAGGTCAAATTGGGTGCTCCTAACTGCAACCTTAATCATATAATGTAGAATGCCAATTATTTATGATCACAGAGATTGACAGTTTTTAGTTGTCCTTCTGTACTTTTAAAAGCAGCCTGACATGCAGAAATTAAGCGGGTGACACTTCTTCTAGCACGGAGGTGATGAAAGGAACAAAAACAGGGCCAGTAAGAAGGAAGTTGGCAGCGTCATCATCCCAACTTGAAAACTCATTTCTTGCCTACAGAAACATAACTAGAAATAGGGAGGGAGAACTGTAAAATTGTCTTTGTCCAGCCTGGTACTATCTTGAACAGCTGTGCACTTGAGGTAAGAGAGTAGATTAGTCTTGCATGATAATCATCATTTAGAAGAAATATACTGTCACCTGTTTCGGAAGAGTGAGGAAGTGAATATGAAAATTAGGAAAGCTACAAACTCAACATGCCTCTAACATTAACTGAGGATCTTACAGTGGGAAGGGAAGCAAAGCAGTTGGCTGTGAGCCAAATGAAGACACAGGCACGAACTTTTGGTAAAAATGCATTAAGGGTCAGACAAAGAGGCTTCTCTTCTCTCTGCGGTCCATCCTCTGAGGTTTGAACAAGTGTAGTTGGTGCATAGACCATACAAGCATGGATTGATTTTCTCCACAGGCCGATATCCAGTCAAAGGTGAGTGTTCACTGATTTCAATAGGAGAATTAAGCATATGCACTGTAATTTCCTCTATTAAAGTCAATGGAACTTAATAGTACATATTGCCCTTTATATATATAAACGAGTCTTCATTTGATCATTATGTAGATTAAACACACTTGTTAATGTGTGGCTTCTCTTGTGTTTGGTCTGGAAACTGCACTTAGTGCAGAATTCTGCAGCAAGGTTGTTGACAGACATGGGACCCTGTCAGTATATAATAGCCCTGCTCAGAGGTTTGCACCAACTCCCCAGGTGTTACTATTAGTATATAAAAGCCTTTACAGCTTGGGACCAGTTTACCTGAAGGACTCCCTTACCCCATATATGCCCACTTCAACGCATTGTTCTGTGGTACTGCCACTATTACGAATGCCACATAATATTCATTCCACATGTAAAAAGAATAGATCTTTTAGTGTGGTAGCACCACACTATTAAAAAAATGATTTAAGAAAGCCTACCCAGAATGTGTTTTAATCTGCAACTTTAGCTTAAGTGCTGTTTTTCGTTCTGTTTTGATTTTTTTTTAAAAAAAAATGTTTTAACTCTGACTTCTACTCGTAATTTTACTGTCTTATGTTCTTTGAATGTATAGGTCTTACCTACAGTTAAGTGGCATGTAAATTTTGTCAAAAGAAATTAAATTAAATGAGATAAATAATTTGGACTTAAATGAGATAAATAATTTGGGAAAATACAGATGAGCAGATCTGCTGGTTTCAGTTTCTCTCATTTTCTCCATTTTCAGACCTTGTTCAGTTCACTATATTTCCACCTTGGCTTCAAAATTTGTCTTCATTAAAATTCATCAGCATTTTGCGCCTGCTGCCCCTAAGGTATACATTTTTGTATGCAGTTTTCCCTCATACATACATTTGTTTGCAAGCAATTTTCCCGAATATAACACATTCCAGTGTTTTCTACCCTTAAATAACTGCACTTTTGTTCAAATGTTTCCTCCAATATACACATTTTTGGGAGGTTGGAGAAGTGCATTGTCAACTGGGAGAAGTGCAAATTTCAAAGGATACCTGTGTTTGGGTTTGCGAATTGTTTGCGAAAGTGCAAATTTGGTATTTAGTATTAAAAATGCGAACCAGACTGAATTTCCCTCCTATGCTTACCTGAGAGTAAAAGCCACTGAACTCAATGGAATTTCCTTCTGAGTAGATGTGCGTGGGATTGCTCTTTTAGAGGTTTACTGTGATTAAAAAGGGCAACTACTTGCCTACATAATAGGATCAATATATCTGCTTCAGAGTGCTGACTAAGGCTTAATTCATACAAACAGCAGGCAAAGTGGTAAAATGATTTCTGGGCGATGCTACTTCGGAGTGCAAGTGGGGAATTGCATGACTGATAGCGTGTCCAGGTTAAAAAGAAATCCAGCTTTCTATGTTCAGAGAAGATGTCACAGAGAAGAGTCGCAGCCTAGTCTTCTGCCTTATGCAATCATTTTGTTTGTGCTTGAAATTTCTATCAGAGAAGCATTCAAGAATGCAGCATGCTTCCACCCCCACCAACTGGAAATGGTACAGTTTAGGATCTCTTCTATTATTTTGTGAACTAGGTTAAGACACAAGGAGCCAAACATATGTGAGATGGCGTCTACGTCATCCTTTCCCCCCTCCTAACGGCAGGAGTCAAGGCAGCTTTTGCCTCTAAAAGTTTGTAATATCTACCATACAGTATGTGGCCAAAGTCACATGGCATTCAATAATTAGAGCGTAATATTTACCATGTCAGGATGGGTAACACATTACCAAGCAACTAATCCTGGCCATACATCAAACCTTTCACTTGCATGAATCTTATAGCTTAACATGCATTTTCGATTGTGTGCGTGATTAATATCCCTGAGCAGAACACAGACAAGAGTGAAGCACTCTGAGTTGGTATCTTTCTTGGGTTTAAATTGATTTTATGTATGTGTTGTTGCTTTAAACTTTCTATATTTATAATTGCTTTATATATGTGATTACACTGTAAATTGCTTGGGGTGGTGGTGGCATGGGAAGCGTTGTTGATTTAATAATCATCACCATCAACAACAACAACATTTTTAAATGGACAGAAGATTTGAGTGGCTGCATGGTTGGTTACAATCTTTAATATTAGAAGGTGAGCAATGGGTAGCTCTGTTGAATAGAGTGTGGTGCTGATAACACAAAGATTGCAGGTTTGATCCTGGGAAGGGACAGTTCAATATTCCTGCATTGTGGGGAGTTGGACTAGATTTTCCTCAGGGTCCCTTCCAACTCTACAGTTCTATGTATTCCTAAGTACTATTCTATTTGCTCCAATGGAGGGTTTTCTATTGTTGTTGTTGTTTAGCCATTTAGTCGTGTCCGACTCTGCGTGACCCCATAGACCAGAGCACTCCAGGCACTCCTGTCTTCCACTGCCTCCTGCAGTTTGGTCAGACTCATGTTCGTAGCTTCGAGAACACTGTCCAACCATCTCATCCTCTGTCGTCCCCTTCTCCTAGTGCCCTCCATCTTTCCCAACATCAGGGTCTTTTCCAGGGAGTCTTCTCTTCTCATGAGGTGGCCAAAGTATTGGAGCCTCAGCTTCACGATCTGTCCTTCCAGTGAGCACTCAGGGCTGATTTCCTTCAGAATGGATAGGTTTGATCTTCTTGCAGTCCATGGGACTCTCAAGAGAAAAGCAATGACAAACCTAGACAGCATCTTACAAAGCAGAGACATCACCTTGCTGACAAAGGTCCGTATAGTTAAAGCTATGGTTTTCCCAGTAGTGATGTATGGAAGTGAGAGCTGGACCATAAAGAAGGCTGATCGCCGAAGAATTGATGCTTTTGAGGGTTTTTATATGTCTCAACAAATAGAATATATGGGTGGTAGCCAACTACATATTTACCCCGAGTAGACCTATTAAAACAAATGGACAGTCGTGTACATGGATTTCAATGTGTCTACTCTCAGTAAAATCCATTTGAATGTCATTTGTGATAAATGCAACAGGCCAGGTCCACATGACTGGCGCAAGGGATCTCACTGTCCAGGCCAAGTGCTCAAATTGTTGTGGCTTGTGGAGTATCTTTACTTCTGGCATCCCATAATATCTCTCTCTCTCTCTCTCTCTCTCTCTCTCTCTCTGTGTGTGTGTGGCCAGGGGGGTTATCCTCACAACCTCATGATATGAACTAGGAGTTGTAAGGAAGCGGGAGGTGGCCGGACAGACACATAATGGTTCCCTAGTTCTCAGGCTTTGTGACCAAACAATTCTTGATGGATCTGGGGCAGGAAACTGTGTGCTGCCAATTCCAACCACTTCCTGCTTCCAGTCACAATATCTGAGGTATGGCCTAGTCAATTCCAGGCACCAGATAGAAGTTGTGAGGCGCTCCCTCTTCCACAACGTACCATACAATTCGAGGAGGTAAGTAAGTGCAGGAGTATGTCCCTACATTTCTAAGATAACACATATAAAGGCTGGATCAATCCCATTCAAGAAATGAATTCTATCCCAGAAAGCAACTGTGAGGATCCACAAATGTCAGTCCCCCCCCACCTTTATGACACGTTACCACATCCACATTTATTAATTACACAGTGCTTTCAATGTGTCTCTCAAAATTCCCCATCTGACTTCCCATGTCAAGGGAAGATCTAATTGGATTTTTAATCCTTAGCCATTCATGCAATGCACTTCATAGAACATTGAGATGAAAACTGAAAAGTTCTTTCGGCTGCCTTATTATACCTCCCCATTTCCCCCCCCTGTAACCTGAATCAGTAGGAAAAATAATGGAGTAATGTATAGATGTTACATGAAAACAATGTGCACCTTTCTTTAAACCAAATCCAATGCCTGAGCTTTGATGCGGCTTTCAAATAATGGAGTGCCATGGGCTATTTATTCCCCTAATTTCTATGGCTCAATACAGATCTTGTCTCTTCTGTTTGTTGCAGCTAATTGCCTCAAGTCCTAATAAGTTAGTGATGATGTATGCTGAGCATAGGGACCCCAGCCAACAAAAATACTACGTCACCCCAGAATTGGAGAGGCAGTTAAAAAAAAACCAACAACTGCAAAAGCTTCTGATTGTGTCATTCACAACGCATTGGTTCCTTCAGTTGAATCTAGTAATTGAAAAGAGATCAGGGGAGAAGATAATGGATGGTTAAGTTACACGCACAAATTTTCTGCTTAACTATTTCAGAGGTGAATGGCTGGGCTATAGGTTACAGTTGCCACCAGCTTTGGCATCCCTGCGGCAGTTTCTCTCCACCCAGCCATAATGTCTCCAAGGTTCTACCACCTGATCCAGTATCAGTGTGTAGCGAATATCCCTGTACACGCTGGTAGAGAATTAAACTTTTCTTTGTGTGTGTGTACACAGAGAGATTATCGCCGTGTGTTTAACAAAAAACGTATTTCAGCAATGAGAAATTCTTCCTTAGGCTCTTGATTATCGTCGCTTGAGCACACTCGGCGGAGGGGCAGAGGAGAATATGGTATTAAACCCTCTTGCTTTAGGTTTCGTTATTAATAAAAAATGCTGCTGCTTGATATGCAAGCACTTAACCATTGTTACTTAATGACTAATTCATTGAGCCAGCAAACCTGGCATAGCTGGAGGGAGATATAGGTCTCTGCGTTGTACCAGGGGTGGCGGGGGAACCTGCTGATGAAGATTAGGGGTGGAATCTACTGGGAAGTCTTCCTGCAAGAGCCCCCCCCTCCCGAATGAATGGGAGCTGTGCACCGATGGTTTTGCAGTGCCCATTCATTTCAGGGAAGGCCTTCCCAATGGATCTGGCCCTAGGTTTACCCTGAAACAAAGTACAGTGGTACTTACGAATTCAGTCCGTCAGTCAATGTTTATTACGGCAAACAGCTAGCATATTAAACCAGAGATTCTGCGTAATTCTCTACATAAACAATAAAAATGACTGATATGGGGTTTTAACAGTCAATATACTAATTGAATATACAATACTTAAAATACAGGTCCCAGCGGGATAAAACACCATAAAAGAATAAGAGATTTAACTAAGAACTGTAGCAGCAATATCATCATCGGAGAGTAGGACAAATTGTTATAATACGTTATTCAATAAAAGAGATTTACGTTTTTTAATAGCTAAGGTACAAAATTTGGCCACAGCGTAGGATACTGAGCTCAAAGAATCTTCCAGAAGGAATTTGCGTAATGTTTCGGGGGGGCGGGGGGGAATTCCAGATAATATTGCAAGGGTGTGAATTTTGATAATAGGGGTAAAATGAGTCGCGATCGTTCTTAATGCGTTCCGAACGCACATTCGTAAGTCGAAAAAAATTGTAAGTCGAATCCCATAGGAATGCATTGGGAGAAAAAAATTGTAAGCTGAAGCAACCCTACCTAAAAATTCGTAAGTAGAAAAAATCCTATCTAAACCGCATCCAAGATGGCAGACGGAGCTCCATTCGTAAGTACAAACATTCGTAAGCAGAGTTATTCATAAGTAAGTTATTCATAAGTAGAGGTACCACTGTATTATATGTGAATATATACTTCCCATGCAGGGCCAGATTTAGGTTTGATGAGGCCCTAAGCTACTGGAGGTAATGGGGCCCTTTATATGTCCAGCTGTCCTTTGTCAAAAACAAATTGTCGCGTTTTTTTGTGTTGAATATATGCTAGATGGTAATTTATGGACCTAATAGGTATCTAAAGCCATGTGCACATAACAAAATATGTATTTGATCAAAGTAATTGTTGAACTGAAATGCAATTAAGAAGTATATTAATAGTGAAATAAAACCCCATATATAGAAATGAGCAAACCAGTGATATTTTAGGGAACAGGCTAGCAGGCGTTCATCATAGGAGCCTACACAACACAAAACACAGTTGCTGTATGTAGGTTTTATTTTATTTGTTTTTTATCTTATATTTTGGAAATGTACACCCAGGTTTTTTTCCTTTAAATTTTTTGGGGGGGCTATAGCTTGTTTAGCTTATATGTAAATCCAGCGCTGGTCCCGTTTCACTTTCTCCTCATTCAGAACAGATATGTGGCATTTATTACTTCCATTGTTTTTATGGTATTGTGTTCAATATGTATTGCACAATGCTTAAGGACAAGTTGGCAGTATAATATGCTATCAAGGAAGATATAAAAAAGAAATACAGGCTGCTTACAAGAGTCTCAAATGCCTGAGAAGTTGTGTTCTCTCTCCCGCTTCTGTACGGTCTTTTAACCTGTTCCTTGGACTGTACTTTTTTTTTACCCTTTGTTTAAGCCATGCTGAAGTATTCAAGTTATTTCTTTTTTTCTCTTTTTTTCCCTGGGAAAAATAAATAAATAAAAGCATGAATTATTTATACGCAGCAATTATTTATTATCATTTATGCAAAGCGTGCCGTATTATGCATGCATAGGCGAATTTAATCACTCTTAACCCGCAATGTCTTTAGGGGCGACTCTGTGATAGGCAAAAGGTTACTTATATTTACTATTGTCGACAAATACGTAAGTGCTCGGAACTTTCATATTGAATTTGCAAATTGACCTTCTGTCAGTTTAGGTAAGGCAAGAAACAGCAACTGTTTCAACACTGTTTCAACACGTACTACTCAGCTAAAGTAATTAACATGCAATCAGTGTGATCTGGTTCAGAGGATATCAGCCGCAACATTAGTTGGAGGAAGCTACCAGTACTATATATATATATATATATATATATATATATATATATATATATATATATATACACACATATACATTTGTCTCTCCTGAAGCAAATGTTTTTGTGCTGCCACATTGATAATAATATAAGAAATCATCCTATGCTGTTACCTTAAAGTTCAGAAATTAAAGTTTAGGAATGTTCTGTCACAGTTGTGATTGTATTTTGCCATCACTGGGAGCCCCCTTGAGGCCTACATGCACAAGATTTAAAATAATCAAATAAAATAAAAGTCAGAAAGAATGTTTTTCTTTTTCTTTTTTAGAACAGCAAGTCATTTCTATATCCTCTCTCCCCCCCCCCCACGAAAAATGGCTTTCCTGAGCAATAGTTACACAGGAGCCAATAAAGCAAACTTCTTCCCGACACCTATTTGCGCATTTGGAAATTACAAATCAAGGAACATTTTTGTTTGTTATCCGATTCAGTTCTCCAAAGTACCATTTCTGTGCACCTCTGATCATCTCCCTCTCCTGAACCACTTTGCCAGCATAGCTGCAGTGATGTTGTTAGAAGCTGACAAGGCAAAGGAGGGACTAGACTGGGTTTGGAGACTGTGGGGATGTTTACCTGACTTGTCACCTGTGCCACTGCAGTTTGGGTTGCCTTGGGCAAAATAAAGTGAGTAAAAAAAATTTTTTTAAAAGGAAAACAATATTGGTATCTGATGCTCTTGTAGGTTTGTTTGCGACACACCAGCCTGATTGCTCCTTGCCCTTTCTCCCTGTCCTTCCCAGTAAGTCACAACAGCACCAGTGACAGGAGTTTAGATAAGTACTATTGTCTCACCCAGCAGCCACTACAGGGCTACAATCTGCAAACTCGGTCAACCATTTATTATACAGTACTCAAGTTCATTTGCCCTTAGCACTACGCCGACTACAAACCTCAAGTGTTTAAAGTCAGTCTGGAACTGCTTAGGTCGTAAGGACTAGTATCGCTTGATTTCACTTGTGGGAGTTTACAGGGTTGCGAATGGAGCATTTTGGGGGCAGAGCCTGAAACAAACAAATGAAGCAGAGAAAAGGGGCTTACCAAAGTGTCAGGGAATAGGGAACGTAGCTTTCTCCCACTTGCTTTCCTAACTTTTAGGGACGCGGGTGGCACTGTGGTCTAAACCACTGAGCCTCTTGGGCTTGCCAGTCGGATGGCCGGTGGTTCGAATCCCCACGACGGAGTAATCTCCTGTTGCTCTGTCCCAGCTCCTGCCAACCTAGCAGTTTGAAAGCACACCAATGCGAGTAGATAAATAGGTACCACTGCAGCGGGAAGGTAAACGGCGTTTATGTGTGCTCTGGTTTCCGTCACGATGTCCCGTTGTGCCAGAAGCGGTTTAGTCATGCTGGCCACGTGGCCTGGAAAGCTGTCTGTGGACAAATGCCAGCTCCCTCGGCCTGAAAGCAAGATGAGCGCCACAACCCCATAGTCACCTTTGACTGGACTTAACCGTCCAGGGGTTCTTTGCCATTGCCTTTACCTTTTTCTAACTTTTAAAAGCTGAGAATTCTGGCAGCATGGGCATGTTGGCATCCTTCTCTGGGAAGGAACAAAAGCAGGAAGTGGCCAGAACATTGCTGATCCAGCAGATCCAGCACCTTTGAAAAGCTGCAAAAGGAAGGGAGAAAGAGGTAGGAACCCCCTCCCCTGAAACTATAGCAGGGGTCAACCAGGGGCTTCCAAAATTGCACTGAGATGGGTGCTCCCAGTTTGTCCATCTCACTTTAATCCAACACTCAACCTGGCCAGTGATAATGGCACGTTGTGTTTGGTTGGGCAGGCTACCAGTTGTGCTGGCCTACCATGGGTGGTGATAAGGGAAATTGGATTCTTTTACCAGATTTACCTGCCGTATGGTATTCATCACAAGTGGATGGCAAAATAGCTAACTAGCTAAATAACCATCTGGTCCAGGAGAAAAGGCAATTCCTGTGAATTGACTCGTGATTATTATTACGTGTTAAAAGATGGGTTAGGGGAGGAATTAATTTGGCTCACGTTTTAATGCAAACCTCCCCAATTTGCGCTTTTCCAATGCATGAAACAAAAACACAGGGATTATTTGAAATTTGCACTTTTCTGAATTTAGTGATACAGTTCTCCATCAACAACCATAAATGCATAGAAAAAATGAATCTTATTAGGTGCAAAGATGCATCATATTTGGGTTTGCACAAATGTGTAAACTAGAGTAATGTACACTAGGAATGTTACATAAGAACATAAGAATTTGAGAGCCATAACGTAAAAATGTGGGATGCGGGCGGCACTGTGGTCTAAACCACGAAATCTCTTGGGATTGCTGGTCAGTAGGTCGGCAGTTCAAATTCGCTTGTCGGGGTATGTTCCTGTTTCTTTGTCCCAGCTCCTGCCAACCTAGCAGTTCGAAAGCATGCCAGTGCAGGTAGATAAATAGGTACTGCTGTGGCGGGAAGGTAAACAGCATTTCCATGAACTCTGTTTTCCGTCACAGTGTTCCATTGCACCAGAAGCGGTTTAGTCATGCTGGCCACAAGACCCAGAAAGCTGTCTGTGGACAATCGCCGGCTCCCTCAGCCTGAAAGCGAAATAATAATAATAATAATAATAATAATAATAATAATAATAATAATAATAATAATAATAATATTTATACCCCACCCATCTGGCTGGGCCTCCCCAGCCTCTCTGGGCAACTTCCAACAGATTAAAATACAATAATCTATTAAACATTAAAAGCTTCCCTAAACAGGGCTGCCTTCAGATGTCTTCTAAAAGTCTGGTAGTTGTTTTTCTCTTTGACATCTGATGGGAGGGCGTTCCACAGGATGGGCGCCACTACCGAGAAGGCCCTCTGCCTGGTTCTCTGTAGCTTTTCTTCTTGCAGTGAGGGAACCGCCAGAAGGCCCTCGGCACTGGACTCAGTGTCTGGGCAGAACGATGGGGGTGGAGACGCTCCTTCAGGTACAGTGGTACCTCGGTTTACAAACACAATTGGTTCCAAAAGTCTGTACTTAACCTGAAGCGTACTTAACCTGAAGCGAACTTTCCCATTGAAAGTAATGGAAAGTGGATTAATCCATTCCAGATGATCCGTGGAGTACTTAAACTGAAGCGTACTTAACCTGAAGCAAACTTTCCCATTGAAAGTAATGGAAAGTGGATGAATCCATTCCAGACGGGTCTGCGGAGTACTCAACCTGAAGCGTACTTAACCCAAAGTATGAGTGTAATTGGTTCCGGAAGTCCGTACTTAACCTGAAGCGAACTTTCCCATTGAAAGTAATGGAAAGTGGATTAATCCGTTCCAGACAGGTCCACTGAGTACTTAAACTGAAAATACTCAAACCGAGGCGTACTTAAACCGAGGTATGACTGTATACTGGACCAAGGCCATTTAGGGCTTTAAAGGTCAGCACCAACACTTTGAATTGTGCTCGAAAATGTACTGGGAGCCAATGTAGGTCTTTCAAGACCGGTGTATGAGCGCCACAACCCCATAGTCGCCTTTGACTGGACTTAACATCCGGGGGTCCTTTATCTTAATGGTTAGAGTGTAGGACTACGACCTGAGACACCAGTGTTTGAATCCTCACTCACTGGGTGACCTTGGGCCAGCTACTGACTTTCACCCTAACCTACTTCACTGGGTGGGTATGAGGATAAAATGCAGAGGGGAGCACCAGGCATACCACCTTGAGCTCTTTGGAGGGAAAAAGGTGGTATATAAAGGTAATAAATAAATATGTAATAAATAAAGATCAAGCCAGTGGCCCATCTAGTCCATCATCCTGTTCTCACAGTGGCCAATCAGATGCCATAAAGTACATGTGTATTTTTGTGCATATATTAAAAAAAAATGTATCACAAAATGTCACAGAAGTAGGCAAACTGTGGTTTTCGTAAGAGGCTACTTGCATGAGGTGCTGTAACTATTCAGATTCCCTTCTGACATTTTATCCGAGGGGACCCAGGTGGCGCTGTGAGTTAAACCACTGAGCCTAGGGCTTGCTGATCAGAATGTCAGCGGTTCGAATCCCTGTGACGGGGTGAGCTCTCATTGATTGGTCCCAGCTCCTGCCAACCTAGCAGTTCGAAAGCACGTCAAAATGCAAGTAGATAAATAGGAACCGCTACAGCGGGAAGGTAAACGGCGTTTCCGTGTGCTGCTCTGGTTTGCCAGAAGTGGCTTTGTCATGCTGGCACATGACTTGGAAGCTATACGCCGGCTCCCTCGGCCAATAATGCGAGATGAGCGTGCAACCCCAGAGTCGGTCACGACTGGACCTAATGGTCAGGGGTCCCTTTACCTTTTACTTGCATGAGGTGCTGTAACTATTCAGATTCCCTTCTGACATTTTATCCATGTTGCCTGCGTTGGGAAAGTCAAACAAAATGTTATTGTCTGTGCAGCGGACAGGTACAATTCTTGAATGCTTGTTTTGTGAAAAAGAGCAAAATCCCAACACAACTGCTTTCCACTTTGGTATATTCTCAGTGGACAGATGTAGAACAAGTATCCTGGCATCTTCTCAAACTGGAGAATGTTGGAAAAACAGTTACGAAATAGCTTACCATATGGATATAGATATATATATGCACACACAAGGCTACCCTATAATCATATAGACATACAGTGAGATCCTTTCCCTGAATCTTAAAGTAATTTAAAAGGATTATAAGCATGCAGGGCCTCCGTTGGTTCCTCAGAGGGTTAGTGTCCATCCTGTTTGTCACTGTTTCCTGCCTAATCCTACCTAATGAGGGTTTATGTTAACATGGCTAAGCACTCGCAGATATGTGCTACCAAGCCAGCTAATCTTAGAGAGGACATGCCGTTCAAATGTCACTGCCATTGGCTATCTGGCTTTAAGACACCGATGACTGTGAGGGATCTGTGCGGAAACAGGCCTTTTATTTCTGACTCCCCACACACTATTGCTCCAAGTTTGGGACACTTAACTACAAGAAGGAGGTGCCACGTGGCTTTCACAGGTGTGTTTTGCTCTGCCTGAGCTCTGTTCTCCTCACCAGGTTGGATCGCAAGTTGTACCCCCCCCCCCCCCCGTTCAAAAGCACAGACATCTCAAGCAGTATAGCATAGATCGGAATCCTTCTCGTCTGTGGCACATCCTTCCTTTTTCTTTAAGTTGGCATTGTTGCACGGTGGCTCACGAGTGAAAGGGTCTGTTTGGCTTTCGCAGATCTAATGGTAATGTTTTCAAGCCTGATGCCCATTTGAGGCACTGGGCCACAGCGGTAAAATAATAATAATAATGATATAAAAATGCATTTCCACATTGTAAGCAAAAGAAATGGAGAATCCCTAATTATGGTTTACAGTGCCTGTTAGAGAAGTATTTTCTTATACACACACATACATATCCTGACTGTGACATTACAGAAAGAGCGGGGTTGGGGCAATATTTTTCCCACTCTGCCGTAGATGTTATATCTTTAGACTTGTTTTCCAAGTGATCAGTGGAGTTGGCTTGAACCAATTTTGGCTCCTCTAGCAGCCCCCCCCCAGCCCCCGTGGTATCTCATCACCACCACCACATCATCAATTTCGACATGAATATGCAATTATTATTTTTATAAATGCATCATATTTCATATTTAGATACCTTTTCATAAATATATCGAAAAAGTATCTATCACAAAATATGTACTTGATATGTATTTTATATCAGGATATGCAAGGGACTTTTTGAGTCAGCATTTGCTCTGTTCCAGCTCCTGCCAACCTAGCAGTTCGAAAGCACGCAGTTCGAAAGCACGCCGGTGCAAGTAGATAAATAGGTACCGCTCCGGTGGGAAGGTAAATGGTGTTTCCATGCGCTGCTCTGGTTTCGCCAGAAGCGGCTTAGTCATGCTGAGCCACATGACCTGGAAAAACTGTCTGCGGACAAACGCCGGCTCCCTTGGCCAGTAAAGTGAGACGAGTGCTGCAACCCTAGAGTCGTCTGTGACTGGACTTAACTGCCAGGGGTCCTTTACCTTGAGATCCTTTTTAAAGAGAAAGTTGGGGGGAGTTCCCATTCAAATCCTATATCCCAAATATGTGCATGCATGTAGCAACTAGGGTTCAGGTGCTTAACTTTACTAAAATAATAAAAAAGACACATCAATCAAGTGGAGAGGGGACAAAATCCGAATTCCTTTTTGCAATTTGCTAACAAAGATACATGCACAGCCTTGACAGCATGTAGAGCCTTTGGATCCTCTGTTTTCCTGTCACTGCTGCTTCCCAGATGGATAAGAGTTAAATGGATCTGTGGAGATCCCATGGACGAAAGATCATTATAAAAGGAGTTATTACCAGATCAGCCTGCAGGTCAAATCACAACACACTGTTCATTTTTAAAATAAATTGTTAAAGAAATGTCATCAAACCGGTTAAAGGACACCACTTTTTGGATCTCCGCGTGAAAGCAGAATGATGATCGCTCTGTCCCTGTAAGTTACTTTCTGCGCCGAACGTTATTGCCACGCTACTGTGAGACGGACCATTTTGGAAACATTAACATAACGCCATCCCCCTTGGACCGTTTCAGTACTGCAGAATATTTCACGCACATCCAACAGGACAAAGTATTAGTTTCTCCGTCTGGCACCTAAACACACTTGCAATTTGCATCCTTTTCTCTCACCTCTCATCAGCGTGGAATTTTAACACCTTTTTTCATTTATTTATCAGATGCCTTTTGAGCTCTGCTTTAATGGTGCCCTTGGGTTCGAAAGCACAAACTTTTTATGCTCTCTTAGAACCTATTTCTATGTGTTGTGGAAATGTCAAGGGTATAAGGCATAGCTACCCTTTTTTGTACTGGGGTCTCTTTTGTTTTGTCAGACCATACTTGGTATAAATTTTTTATCGTTCCCTGAGGAACAGGGTTGCTTCTAACTAAACAAACAAAACCTTGATGTAACATCATTCCGGCGTTCTGACTGGTTTGACACTCTCTTTCCCAATTGTGCTTAAGCAGCTGCTGACAATTTTGTGATGTGGAAACTCTCTTCCATCCCCTCCCCAAGCCCACCTCTTTCAGTGGAACATTTGTTTCCTACGCTGTTTTCATTCTTGCTACTATAGCTGTGTTTATTTCATTGATACCCCTGCTCTGGCAGTTTGGAAGGGTTCAAGTCCTGCACTCCACCCAACAGACTCAAAGGACACAACACTTGAGTTCTTGCAGCTAACCTGTCACTTTTAGGTAGCACCACAGACTCACCTCCTTGCTAGTCTTTTTCCTATCCTCCTCCAGCTCGGTGCCATGTTGGGGATCTAGATATAGCAGCTATGCAGATGAGCTCACAATGTGGCCCTGTTTTTAATTAGAAGACATCCAAGAGTACCCTACTAGCTAATATAACCTTGCTAGCCACTGAAATGCAGAATCAGGGATGACTTTATTTCACTTTCTACTTTACATAATCCCAGAACGACAATGAAACAGCAGGCAAGGGATCAGGAGGTGATTAGTTAGGCTCACAGTTGGTGCGCATGGGGAAATATTTGTTATGTGAGTCTTCTAAAGTCAATGGTGTATCCCTACGTTGTATGAAGTTTTGCGTTTAAGTGTTATTCGCAACAATAACCTTTTAGATGCTACCCAGAGCTTTCTCCTGAGGGGAAAAAAAATCGCCCTGCTTCCTTTGCTCTGGGACAATGAATATTAAAATAAGAATAGGCTGAGAAAGGGCTCTACATGACCTAACTTTAATTGCTTTCATTGGTGAGATGGAATCATGAGAAGTCAGAACTGAGTTCCTAAAAAGAAAGGCGATTTCACCCCCACTTACATCAGCTTGCAGAACAGGACTCAAGTTTGCTTGGAGCAGGCATCCCCAAACTGTGGCCCTCCAGATGTTTTGGCCTACAACTCCCATGATCCCTAGCTAAGAGGACCAGTGGTCAGAGATTATGGGAATTGTAGTTCAAAACATCTGGGTGGCCGAAGTTTGGGGATGCCTGGCTTGGAGTATAATCCAGAGGCTCTTTCTCCTGAACTCCTGATCTGTAAACTGTGTTGAGTCCCATCAATGAAATATGTGGCCTCTAATTTAAAATAATAATAATAATAATAATAATAATAATAATAATAATAATAATATATCAGAGGTGTGAGGGCAACTGCAACAGCAACGGTACTCCATTCTCATTGGACTGGCCATCAGTTCGTCCACCCCCAAATTACCTGGATTCAGCATCATTCTGTGGCCATTTTATTTCTTTGTGGGGGAAGGGAGGGTGTAAGAGCCTAAGAAGCACCTCACTGGATCAGGCCAAATGTCCATCTGCTCTCGCTTCCTGTTTTCACAGTGCCCAATCAGAGGCCTTTGGGAGAGTGTGCAATAGAACTCTCTCCACTCGTGTTCGCCAGCCACAGGTCTTCAGAGGCATGCTAGCGGTATCTCTGATACTGGAGGTAGCAGACAGCCCCCATGACTAGTAGCTATTGATGGCCCTGCCTTCCACAAATTTTTCTAATCCCCTATTATAGTAGCCTGAGTCGGTGACCATTGCTACATGGCAACCATTGATGCTGCCATGCACAAACACACACACCGCGGGGGCAGGAGCTTCAGCAAGATTGTAAATAAAAAGGAGGAGGAGGTAGGAAGGAGGAGGGTCATGGTGATGATGAGTCAATGAAAAGAATCAAAGAGATGAAAGCAAGCGGCTCAGCCAGGAGACTCTTAACCATGGGTAGGCAAACTAAGGCCCGGGGGCCAGATCTGGCCCAATCGCCTTCTAAATCCGGCCCCCGGACAGTCCAGGAATCAGCGTGTTTTTACATGAGTAGAATGTGTACTTTTATTTAAAATCTATCTCTGCGTTATTTGTGGGGCTTGCCGATCACTTCAGACAGGGCTCCCTCCACATGCCTCTTCCTCCTGGCAGGTGTCTATGATGAGAGAGGTAAAGGTAAAGGGACCCCTGAGCATTAGGTCCAGTCGTGACCGACTCTGGGGTTGCGCACTCATCTTGCATTATTGGCCGAGGGAGCCGGCGTATAGCTTCCAGGTCATGTGGCCAGCATGACAAAGCCGCTTCTGGCAAACCAGAGCAGCGCACGGAAACGCCGTTTACCTTCCCGCCGGAGCAGTCCCTATTTATCTACTTGCACTTTGACGTGCTTTTGAACTGCTAGGTTGGCAGGAGCTGGGACCAAGCAACGGGAGCTCACCCCGTCACAGGGATTCGAACCGCCGACCTTCTGATCAGCAAGCCCTAGGCTCAGTGGTTTAACCACAGCGCCACCTGGGTCCCTATGATGAGAGAGAGGGGGGGAATTTATTTAACTTCTTAACTACTGTTTGTTTCAACAGTAAAGCCTGGAATTTACAAGCATGTGTCCATTTCTATGAGTGCTTGCCCCACACGTTATTTCTATTAGGAATGCCAATTTTGCCGCAAATGCAAAACTAGTTTAGGAGAAAGAAAAAACTGGGTTTTATCTGAGAACAATTTGCACTCATGAAAACAACTGACGGGGTGGGTGACGATGACGGCGAGATCCATCCCAGATAATGAGATTAATGGGGGAAGGGGAGATTTGTTTGTTTGCATGTGACTTACTTTGCTTTTTCCATATTCATCCGTTTCATGCCCCTAGATGTTTACTGAGTGATGGCACCGGACACCCTTTCCCTGTTTGCACTGTTTTGGAAGAATGCTGCCCTTATCAGAAAACCTTTAATCCTCACAACTCTTAGCATTTATAGCAAAGAGTGTCCATTTGGAAAGCCATTTCAGCTCACTCTGAGGCCACCAGCCCTGTTCTCTGGTATTTATGAGAATACAGGTGGTGCCCACACAGTATATTATTTATAACAGGCATTTTGTTAAATTAATATATTTTCATAGAATCATAGAGTTGGAAGGCACCCCAAGGGTCATCTAGTCTAACAACAACAACAACAACAACAACAACAACAACAACAACACAGGAATCTCAACTAAAGCATACAACCTCTGCTTAAACACCTCCAAGGAAGGAGAGTTCACAACCTCCTGAGGGAGTCCGTTCCACTGTCTAACAGCTCTTACTGTCAGAAAGTTCTTCCTGATGTTTTAAAACATTTTAGAGATTTATATTGTTATCGTTAATTATTTCAAACTTAAAAATAAAATTTGCTGTTAAGCACTTCATTCCCCATTTCATGTTATCTAGAAGCATGTTTCAATAACAAAAACCATATAAAGCAAAATAACTTGATTTTCATTGGCTTTATTTGGGGTGGAGTGGAAATAAGGAAAGAAAGACTTTTGTAAAACAAAAGAAGGAAGATTCCCCCCCTCCCGGTGTGTGTTTGTGTGTTTAGGTGTGTCTTATCCTAAAGGATGCCTATAAAGTTGCTGAGGGCAGCCATGGTTTAAAAACCTGTGGATACAACAGCAATTACAAGAGCTGTAATAGCCATTTCTCTGTGGCCTCATGCTGTCTCTGCTCCATAATTAACTTGTCTCCATATCTGACAGTATTTTGTGTAGAAAAAACAACAACAAGCAAACTTCCATTGGGGGAATTCCTACATGCAAATAGCTGGCTTCCACTTTACCCAACACATTGTAAGAATGTTTTCCTCATTAAAATAACAAGAATTTTAATCACATGTGTTATTGCCTAGGCTACAAAAATGTTAAAGGGGACTTGTATTACAAACAGCACAAATAAGGAACTGTCTCATTTAAAATGAAGAACTTGGCTAACCAAGACTTTGTAGTGTGTGCGTGTGTGTGTGCGTGTATCTTTTTCTCTTTTTGGTAGCAATATTACCGTATGCATGAGACATCCAAAAGTACGTTTTGTGTCCTCTTTGGGTATCATTAGTTCATTTTAAAGCCTGCTTAGGGCAGACAACAGGATGGGTTTATTTAAAAGCTGGGATGGGGAGGGCTCTGAGACTATGATGAGGGGGTGGCAGTTAAATGATACTCTATGCTCAGGGTACAAAATTGCACAAAACAGGTTTAAGAGTCACAACATAAAAATATTCTTGAAATGTAAAAAACATCTATTAAATCCAGTGCTGCAGATTGTCACATGTCATTAATCCAGAAACAGCTTTAGATGATCAACTAAAAGCTCTACTGATGCAGAAGTAATAATGTACAAATTTGTCATTTTACAAACTCATGTAGATGAAATTATCGGTGTACAACTCCCATCGCCAACATGTTTGCGCCGGGGAAACTTCATTTGTCAATGCATTTAATCTTGCTAGTCTTTATCAGCAGTGCAAAATTAGCTGTGGGGATGAAACGAATCCAAATAGAGGAGGGTTTCTTTTCCTGCAGCATTTTTTTTTCCTCGCAGGTAAATAAATACATTATTAACTGCTGCATCGAATACATTAAATAAATAAAAGGTAAAGGGACCCGTGACCATTAGGTCCAGTCGTGACCGACTCTGGTGTTGCGGCACTCATCTCGTGTTATTGGCCAAGGGAGCCGGCGTACAGCTTCCAGGTCATCTGGCCAGCATGACAAAGCCACTTCTGGTGAACCAGAGCAGCACATGGAAACACTGTTTACCTTCCCACTTGGAGTGGTACCTATTTATCTACTTGCACTTTGACGTGCTTTCGAACTGCTAGGTTGGCAGGAGCTGGGACCAGGCAACGGGAGCTCACCCCGTCGCAGGGATTCGAACTGCTGACCTTCTGATCAGCAAGCCCTAGGCTCTGTGGTTTAACCCACGGCGCCACCTGCATCCCCTATTAAATAAATAAATGCAGTTAAATAATCTGTTATATTATTGTCCATTAAGGATGATATGCAGAATTCAAAATGGATGAAATATCTCTTTCTTAAGAAGCAAGGATATAAGACATCCAGGATATAGGACATGCTCCAAGTTACTTGATCATTCTCTGTAGTACAGGCTGATTTGAAGCCTTCCTGTTAACATCAAAAAGTCATATGGCAAAGTGAACTTCCAACCTAAATAATAAGATGACACAAAATATGAAGCTTATCCTGAGTGATGCCACTTGTCTACTGCAGGCTTCCTCAAACTCGACCCTCCAGATGTTTTTGGCCTACAACTCCCATGATCCCTAGCAAGCAGGATCAGTGGTCAGGGATGATGGGATTTGCAGTCTCAAAACATCTGGAGGGCTGAGTTTGAGGAAGCCTGATCTACTGCATACAGTCCATCTATCCATGTCTACTACGAAGTCCAGCTTTCCCATCATCCTTGACCATTGGTCATGATGGCTGGGGTTGATGGGAGTTGGAGGTCACCAGGTTTGGGGAAGCAGCAAAATAAAGACTAGCTAAATAGAAAACAGCAAGTTTAAATCACATTGTTCTGGAAGAGCCAGGATGCAGTGTCGGAGCCTGGTAGGCCTCACTGGAGATGGCATTGCACAGGACTAGCACCACAACTGAAAAGGCCCTGCTTCCCAGAGATATCCACTGAACCTCAGTCAGCCAGGGCACACAGAGCAGGGCCTCAGGTGTCAAACAATGTACACAAGGAAGGCTACAGGAATGAATAGTTGTTGAATAATAATAAAAATAATTTATTATTTATACCCCGCCCATCTGTCTGGGTTTCCCCAGCCACTCTGGGCGGCTTCCAACAGAATATTAAAAATAGAATCAAACATTAAAAACATCCCTAAACAGGGCTGCCTTCAGATGTCTTCTAAAAGTCAGATAGTTGTTTATTTCCTTGACATCTGATGGGAGGGCATTCCACAGGGCAGACGCCACAACCGAGAAGGCCTTCTGCCCATACCTGCCAAGTTCCTGCCGGAAAAATAAAGGATCGGACCGGAAGTAGCAGACCGGAAGTCGCGCTGCCGCCATTTTGGAACTGGGCAGAGCAGCATCAAAAGTAGCTTCTGAGCATGCTCCGCCCAGTTCCAAAATGGCCACCGCGCCAGAATAAACCGGGGAAAAACAAAAAAATCTGTTTTTTTTTCAGTTGGGAACAGCCGAAAAAATGGGGGTTTCCCAGGGAATACAGGAGACTTGGCAGCTATGCTTCTGCCTGGTTCCCTTTAACCTCACTTGCAGTGAAGGAACCGCCAGAAGGCCCTCGGAGCTGGACCTCTACCACCACATTGCTCCTACATCTTTCAATCTGTGCAAACCGCCAACAATAAATCCGTCACTTGAATAATAGAGTCATGCACATCCAGGGGTGACTTATCCACGTAAACGAACCGTCAATAGAACTTTTCATATCACCCAGTGTGCTTTTTTACAGGCATCAGTTCACATATTCACCAGTCAGTCATTTAGTTAGTTATGTACAGTAATTAAGTAATGTTGAATCCTGAAGGCATTGCAACTCTCAATAATAGCTTATGGGCAAGGGGGCGAAGCAAAGGAAGGCCGTTTGTGCCCTTCTCAGAAGCATCTGCTTGGCCACTGTGTAGGAAACATGTTTAGTGGTATGATATTTTGAAATGCACCAGTGGGCTCTGCCTCAGGAAGTCACAAGCTAAATCTGCAGGTGCCGCCACAGTCTTAAAATTTATTTGCCCATATTGTTTCCCCCACCTTAAAGTTACCCATGGCAGTTAGATGCAATGAGAGGTTCTTTATAACCAATCAACCAGCCTCCCCCCCCCGCCCCGCCCCACCATTATTTAAGAAAAGTAAAACTGCTGTATTCTTCCTTTGCACTAAGATCTTCTCTCCATCATTAACATGACCTTTGCCAGCAGGGGAGGAAAATGCTGAGTCCCACCCAACAAGCAATTGATGAGAAAGTAGAATCTTCCGTTCTGCCAATTACAGATAGTAATTGCTATGTAATGAAGTTAATGTTTTGTAGAATTTATAACCTGATATTAATGGAGGCTCTGTTCTATCCTCTGTCTTTCTACTTCATTTTCACCCAGCTTCTTCACAACAAAAGAAACAGGACAATATGGGAAGGCTCATTAATTCTATTCCGTTTTGATTTCCCACCCCCTTCTTCCCTCCCCGCACCCCAGTTCCCCAGGAGGTTAAACAAGAGCGATGTCATCAGGTCTTTCCATAAAGTCTGGTTCACGTGAGGGTGAAAGTTTGCCTCTACAGAGAAGCGACCACTGTATAAATACGCTCCTTTCACTTTCAATTCAGGCCGTTTTAATAGCAGGGCCATTTTATGGCTTTCTTGATCACCAATTACACCACCAAGAACAATGGTCCCAGAGCTTAAATAAGCTGGCCTCAAATTTGCCAATGTGTTTCGTAGCAACACTTTCTTTGAAAGTAAGAATAGCCTCATTACAAGGATGAAGATGGATCAGGGCTTCGAAAAAGCTCTTAACCCCAGGACAATATGCTAACCTAACTGCAACCGTCCCCCCGCCCGGCATCCCTCCCTCCCACCAATTCCTACTGTATTATTCTGACCCCAGGCTGCCCCCTTAACACTGTGTCTGACCTTTGCATTCTAAAAGGAACCACATAGGCCTCTGCTATCTTTAATGTCACTGCAGAATTTGGGAGGGTGTCTTTGACTTCGCTGACAATGGGATCTAGGAAAAATAAATCATAAGGCCGCAGTGCCACAAGCTGAGGAATTCCAGAGTAACTAGAAAGCATTTCCATGTTAATCTGTTTCTCTCTTAATGGACGACGGAAGCATTTAAATCAGGAAGTGCCACCTCCTATATCTTCTTGCTTAGGAAGTACAAGCTGGACGAGGATACGACACAAAGCTGATTAGATACCAATCCCTACCAAGGACTGAGAGAGCAGGTCCTGTTTTAATAGGTGAACAACACACAAATGTATCATTAAACTGCTGTAGTAAATAAAGTTGTTTGGCAGAAAAATCAGGAAGCCATGCTAACTAGGAATGGACAAATCTACGATGTCCCCATAAACATTCGCATGCATTTTTGTGCCCATGTGAACTTTTTTTTGTTCACAAATATGGAATTAGATATAGATGTGTTTTTGTGCTGAGAATTGCATCACAACATTTGGAAAGATAGCTGTGATTTGGCTTCCTTATAGGAAGATTTTCATTAAAATGCAAACTGGATGGACTTGTTCCCCCATTGATAAGACCCACACAAGTTAGGCTTCCACCAACCTTGGGCTGTTTAACTCACTTCATGCCACCAAGGCTGAAGAAATGCCCTGCATGGCAACAGCAGAAGGAGTAGGTCCTCAGCAAGGAGGGCTGAATCAGAGGGGATAGGGATGGAGGAGGAATTCCATTCAGTATACAGTTAAAGCTAAATCTAGCAAATTCAAACTGCCCGAAACAATATGCAAGCTGGAACACAGCTATCTGTCGCTACTTGCACTTATTTGACTATTGTGGTGTAGTTGTCTGACCAATCCATGTGTACAAAATCACAATTATTGAGGAGAAGTGCATTAAAAAATGAAAATCATAGAGTCATAGAACTGTAGAGTGGGAAGATACTAATGAAAATAACATAAAAATGACTTTCTAAAATGGTATAGAACTCCGGCCCAGCTAGCTAATATGATACCAGGATTGAACCCTAACTGCTGGCACTGTGAACAAGCCAAGGGATGGTTCTCCCATATGTATTGGGAATGCCCAGAGGTAAGGGGATTTTGGAATAAAATCCTTAAGGTTATTAATGAAGTTTTTAAAGTGAAGTTACCTATAGACTTCAATCTTATGACAAGGAAACACGGCCATAGAGAAAGGTGACCAGCACACCTTCAAAGCAATGATACTAGCAGGAAAGGCAACAATAGCTTTAGGTTGGAAAGATAGAGAAAAATGGACAGTAGAGGTCTGGACTAATTATTTGTTTGAATTTATTCAGTCAGAATTGTGGCAGTAACGTCACAGGAAATAACATGGAGGGCCAAGTCTACTATTATAAGGACCAGATGGAACCCCTATCTTCAATGGATAACAACTACTGGATCAGAAGACATTCAGTGGATATTAAAGACATTGTGCCCGTGGCTGAGGACAACTGTTTGAACCCTCCCAATTGATTATGTGTGGGTGAGGGGGTGGGAAGGGAAAGGAAAAATGGTACGGGAAATTAAAATTTGGAAGGAGAGAATATAATGTATGTAAAAATTCTCGTACTTTAATAAAAATCTTTTTTTAAAAAATGAATTATATCTCTGAAAATTGCAAAAAAGTACATTAGTCAAATTTGTTTATTGATGGGGAAAATTCACACTGAAACGCGGATATACACGATGCAGCAATTGTATCGTCTTTGTAAAAAATAAAAAAAGCAGTGTTCTGGTTGTGAGCGAGATGTGGCACACAGCCAGTAATTTATTGTTCATGTATGTACATATTAATAACTATCAATGCTCGCTGGCAAACTTAAGATGCGTGGCTCTGCCATCCAGCACAATGAATCATACCCAGGATTTAACTCATAATTATTTCTGCAAACAAGATAGCTTAATATTAATAAAGAGATGATCAAAAGCAGATAAAACAATGCCCAATGGAGAATTTAGATCAGTCTTTCCCAACCTGGTGCCCATCAGTTCTAGCCAGTATATCCCTACTGCCTGGGACTGGTTGGAGTTGTAGACAAACAACATCTCACTGACACGTGGCTGCCTTGGATTTTCAGACTTCCTGCAAACCATCCTTGTAAACAGTTAATTCCAGCCATTAAGGTGACTTTGGACAGTGTGCTCATCCTTGCTACGCAGAGAGCTTGATCCACAAACTCATTCCCCCATTTATCAGTCATTATCTACAGACCTGCTGTTTCAGGAGGAATTTTGGACATAAATCTGATGTGCACATCTAAATTCACATCCAAATGCAGGTCAGACTGTGGCTGCTAACTGTCCACCTTGAATTGCTTTCGATGGGATGCATTGAAAAGTGCATCTCTACCCAGATTTGGGGGACGCGGGTGGCACTGTGGGTTAAACCACAGAGCCTAGGGCTTGCCTATCATTAGGTCAGCGGCTCAAATCCCCACGACGTGGTGAGCTCTCATTGCTCAGTCCCAGCTCCTGCCAACCTAGCAGTTCAAAAGCACGTCAAAGTGCAAGTAGATACAGCGGGAAGGTAAACAGTGTTTCCGTGTGCTACTCTGGTTCGCCAGAAGTGGCTTTGTCATGCTGGCCACATGACCTGGAAGCTGTACGCCGGCTCCCTCGGCCAATAACACGAGATGCTGCAACCCCAGAGTCGGTCACAACTGGACCTAATGGTCAGGGGTCCCTTTTACCCAGATTTGGGGGCAACTATTCATGCATAACTGCTTTTTAAATTTGCAACTGGAATGGATTAGGTTAGTACAGTACATGTAGGTTGCAATTTATCTGGAAGTAAATCCCATTGAACTCATAAACTTGTTTCTAGGGTGACATGCATAGGATTGCATAGTTTGTATAGGACATTATATCCTATGGTTCACCACCACCCCATTACAATTTTCTTAACTCTTATCCAGGACTTTCCCCCCAAAATTTTGGATGACATCCCTTTTTGTTTGGGTTATAATTGTAAGAATATAATGATCTTTTTTTATTGCATATGGAATGATAAACCACATGGGTGTCAGTTTGCCCTTACATCCACATTTAAAGAAAAACACTCACAAGGTATCTACTTGTGTATGTCTCTTGTATCTTGAGCTCATTTCATCATAAATCTTTTCATTTCTCCAAATTCACAGTCACAGAGGGGTTTATAGATCTTTGACACCCGGACTGGCAGCTTGATCTGAAAAAATGTCTATGTTAACAAGAACTAGTTGGAGCTGAATGTTGTTGAAGGATTCTAACCTAGGACTGGCTAAGATTGCTGAAACAATAAACCCCTTTATATACAGTTCACCTTAGGAGAGATTTAGCAATGTTGTGATTTACGAAGGGCAGGCATCAACAATTCAGTAAGTGAAAGCATTTATACCTAATAGCTACTTTTCAGTGTAGTTTATAGTGGAAAGTAATGTTGCATTTCGCTGTGCCTGGGAGATGACTTTACTGAAGATTAGTTATACTTGCTGATGACTTCAAACTTCAGCAGGCTGAACTGTATCTCTACGCTTATCTGTACTTAACCTTATGTGCCCTTTTGCTGCTATCTGGGGTGTGCTTTTGGCAGAAAAACAGGACGCTGTCTAACCACACAATCATTTCCCATTGAAAATGAAACATGAAACTAGGCTGAGGCGCACACTTCACAGGGGCACATGAAGCAAACGTCCTTTATCTGCTATGTCCAAAAATCAAGGCCACCCATTGGTATGGGGAGATGGGTCACTACTGGCAATGCAAAGAAACAAAATAAAGAACATGGAATTTCAGCTTTTAACCATCTAGTTTTCCATGGCATCTGACTATTTGGAATAGAGCTGCCACCTCCATTTTGCCAAAAGCAGAACCTGGCACACCCTTTCGACATCCTTTCCTAGATTTTGGCAGACTCCTTTCTGTATGACATCAGTAGTTATTTCCCCCCAAAAAAGACTTAATTAAATGGTGCTTACACAGGTTGTCTGAGTTAGCAGTAATACCTTAGCAGGGAACCAGGAACTGAAACCTCATTAAAGAGATACTTTGTGCAATGGGGATTTAGAACTATTGCTGTTTTGGTGCTAAAGTAGCCCATTCTCCCAGGCAGATTCATATTAGACTAAGAGAACGGCAGGCAGCATATTTGCTAAACAAGCCCACTGGGAAAATAACCTTCTCTGTGGCTAAATTCCTCTTCCTGGCGCTCAAGTGTCAGAAACGTATAATCGAATGTCTTGATGTGGGTTACCTGCAGGAGGTTTAGTAGCGCGGTCATACCCCATTTATGTATCCCGCTGATGCCCTCAGTTTTATATATTTATATTTTTATGTATCCCTCTGATGTCTTCAGTTTTATATTTTTTATATTTTTATGTATCCCCCTGATGCCTTCAGTTTTATATGTTTATCTTTGTATTGAGAAATGTTTTTGTTCTGACTATCGGTCGAATAAAGTATATTGATTGATTGATATTAGGCCCAGGTGTGTCTGTCCATCTTGGTTTCTCTCGGTTTCTCCTTTTTCCAATCTTAAGTCCAGTTCTTCACATTTCCACTTTGCTTTTTTTTAAAAAAATGCCCTCATGAACATGAACCAGCATTTTATTGTGAATTTCTCCAAATAAAGCATTTTGCATGCAACTTTGTGAATGCAACATTTTTGCAAAGCATCCTTCTCTAATATATAAGGCATTTTGGTGTGTTGTTTCTAATAATATATGCTTTTTAAAGAAACACTTTATCCTAGTATATGCATGTCTGTACAGATTGTCTGGCTGGAGAACTGCATTTCAAAATTCAGGGAAGTGTGGATTTTGAAGGTTAGCTGCATTTGGGGTTGGCTAATTGGGTTTAGAAAAAGTTCTGATTGGGTAGGTTCACCTTTAAATGCAAAGTGAATCCAATTTCTACCCCATCCTTACTTCACAGCACACACATATGCACATGCTTTGAAATAATGTGTGAGTAGTTCTAGGTTAGCGCTTACTGTGACATGCACTGCATGTCCTCCCCCACCATAGCTGCCAAGTTTTCCTTTTTCTCGCGAGGAAGCCTATTCAGCATAAGGGAAAATCCCTTAAAAAAAGGGATAACTTGGCAGCTATGTCCCCCACTATCCCCCACTATCTGTATATCAAGTTGTCATGGGGTGAGAAGGGATGCTATGAATGTACATTGTTACACATGTAGCAATCCTCCATGTGACAGGAGGCAAACCTGTCCTATTGGAGATTGATATTAGAACAACAAAGGATAGGGTGCAAGGGATGCATACTTGTTAATTATTGGACTATGCTAAGGACTTAAATGGGATGTGGGTGGTCTAAACCACTGAGCCTCTTAGGCTTGCCAATCAGAAGGTCAGCGGTTCAAATTCCTGCGATGGGGTGAGCTCCCATTGCTCTGTCCCAGCTCCTGCCCACCTAGCAGTTCGAAAGCACGCCAGTGCAAGTAGATAAATAGGTACCGCTCCGGTGGGAAGGTAAATGGCATTTAGGTGCACTGCTCTGGTTTTGGTGTTCCGCTGTGCCAGAAGCGGCTTAGTCATGCTGGCCACATGATCCAGAAAAACTGTCTGGAGAGTGGACAAACGCCGGCTCCCTCGTCCTGTAAAGTGAGATGAGCGCTGCAACCCCAGAGTCATCTGCAACTGGACATAACTATCAGGGGTCCTTTACCTTTTCCTTTTTAAGGACTTAATAAGACTGGACTGCATTGCTAGTTTGTTTTAAGAGCACTGTGTCCCTTTGTATTTTGCAACATTTATTTTGTAACTGGTTTAAGACTGTTTACAGTAAAGCTTTCCTTGTGGTGGAGATCACATTCATTTCTACTCTGCACAAGGTCCAGACCAGGGATTCCATTGCAACAACTCTAACACTATCGTGATGGCGTATCACTTCTAACAAACAGCAAGTCCTTTCATTTGAGCAAAACCTCAGATATTCCTTTTGAATATCTTTGTGGTACTCTCAATAATCACTGCTCCTTTGAGGAGGAAGAACTCACGGAACTCTAGCTCAAGTATCTCTCCCCCAGTTGCTGTCTCCCCAAAGGTCAAAAGTTAGAAGATAACCTTCTTCAGCTGTTCAAGAAGCACAACATGGAATGCTCCATCAGATACCTCCGTGGTACTGTACAGTGTTTTGGTACAGTTATGCCCACAATGGATGACAGATTCATGACTCATTGGGCATTTACCAAGTAATCAGAATCCAAGCCCCATTAAACTGAATCTGAAATGAACTTGCTCCAAACATTTCTTCTCTGTGTACTTTGATGTTAAATATTCTTTAGGTAACCAGTCTTGTTGGCTTTCATGAGCGGCTTAGTGAAAATGTTTGCAATTCACCATGGTTTATTTTTATTTTATTGTTGCATTTTAGTAGTACGGTTGCTTTGCCGTGAACAACAACAACAACGGTGATAATACTTACTTATCAAACCTTTATTAGGCATTTTGCAAATAAAACCATAAAAGAGAAAATAACATATAAAAGCCTTGAAATATATATTAAAAAGGCAGCAGTTGGCTACATATATATAAAAAATCTGTGTTTTTCCTTGATAACCTGCTCCTTGGAGGACTGCTACCAAAAACTCGGCTACCCCCGCCGTTACCCTTTGGTCAACATCAGATAGGCAGAATCCCACACTTTCACCTTGCTGGGGTTCCAGACCACCCAAAAGAGGGGACAGCACACATTGACGGAGCGTACTGTACAATGGGCAATGAAAGAGAATATGCTCTACAGTGTCCGGGACATTCATAGAACATCTGCAGAATCTCTTGTTTCTAGGAATGTTTTGATATCTTCCCCTGACAAATGCCAAGGGAAAAACATTCAAACGGGCCAGCATAAAAGCCCCTACGTTGGGCTGGGATTATTAACTTAGTGACGTAATTGGCTCTGCTATCTAAGATATTTAAATCATAGAATATAGGGGAGCAAATTTTGTTTACAGCTGCCATAATATTTTGTCTCTCGACATCCTTTAGTCTAGTTAGGATATTATGGGAAATGTATTGCTCGTTAGAATTGTACAGGGGCTCCAGCTCGATGCCTAAAGATTCAATCTTTTTTTCAAGGTACAGATACCATCTTGATTTATAGGCGTCTTTGAGCAAATCGGCGAGCAGACTTGATGGGGAGCAGCGAAAATGGCAGCGTAACCAGTATTTTATTGAGGTGGTCCAAGCCCAATATTCCATTGGGTGATAATAATAATGTTGTATTATGCTTTCTTAGGCAAATTGCACAGAAATATATCAGGTGATAATTTTTTACAAGCTACTTCTCTGGCCTATGTAGAAGCAGGATTAAAAGGCTACAGATAAGCTTAGGTAACAGATATTTGAAGCACTGGAATTCTTAGGTCCTCATCTCACAAGTTTCCAAGGTGGTGTAGTTTTAGATGTGCATGGTACAGGGCCATTATTAGGTTTGATGAGGCCCTAAGCTACTAAAGATAATGGGGCCCTTTATATGTCCAGCTGTCCTTTGTCAACGACAAATTGTCACTGTTTTTTGTGTGTGTTGAATATATGCTATACTGTAATTTATGGACCTAATAGGTCCATGTACAACACAAAACACTGTTGCTGTATGTCGGTTTTATTTTGTTTGTTTTTTATCTCATACATCCAGGGTTTTTCCTTTAACTTTTTTTGGGGGGGGGGCAAGAGAGTGGGGCCCTAAGCTATAGCTTGTTTAGCTCATATGTAAATCCAGCACTGGCATGGTAGGAAAGGTCACTGCAATTTAAATATGGCAGACATATTTGGAAAAAAGAAACACAATGTGGGGTGCTATTTTAATATGCAATGCACAGAAACCTGGAGGGCCAAACATTGTGAACAGGTACTATTGGGCTGGTATAGAAAGGACCTACCTCACATCAAACTATAGCAGTGGTTGTGGGAATATAGATTTAAACTGAGGGAATAAGGCGTAGTTCAGACATCAGGGTTTTGTTTTTTTAATCCATTGGTGACCATCAGGAAACATTTACAATCCTACAAGCTAGTTCTCTGTTATTCACCCACAGCATCTCATTAGACAGGTATACTACCTCTGAACACGGGTGCTTCATTTAGCTGTCATGACCAATAGATCTGTCCTCCAAATTCCAACCAATTCACAACTCTGCTCTCTTTGATTTTTTGCTAACAGAGGGTGTTAATAAGAGTGGGGTGGGGATTTGCCCCAGGTATTGAATAAACTATTTTTTTTAAAAAATATAATTTAAATGAATAATGTTAATCAGAACATAACAATTTACATTCCATTTCCTTTGCCCTTTACAAAAAAGAAACATCTGGCAAGTTAAAGTGGATAAGAAGTATACACAGTCTGCAGCGCATGGTGCGCTCCGGGTAATAATATACTGCAGCAAGCAGTCATATGATGCAAAACACCTGCAGTACACAAACACAAATTAGCAGAAGCTGACCTAAACAATAATGATCTTATTACCTATCAGAGAGCCCTAATTTAAGGGTACTCCAATTAGAGTTAACCTAAAAGGTTAGCGGCTTTCAACTCTATTGCCTTTGTGATCATGCTGTCAGAGCTATTGTGGCATCATGGAAATTAAATGCACCATAAAGACACAGCTAATTATCGCTGAACTTGTCACTTCCCGTGTAGGAAAGTGTAATGCTTTCAAGACAATATTTGTGACCTGTTGTCTGACAACACTGTCTCTTGTTGACCTGTGGCTCGAATTCTGCCTTTTCCAGCTTCGCATCTGACTAGGTGGTTGCCACCTTGGTCTAACTAAGAGAGAATACAGTGTGTGTTATTTAAAGATTAACGGAGGAGATCAAGAATTCATAAAGGTACAACTGGTTTGTTTTGTTTTGGATGCATCTGATCTGAATCTTCTTCTTCTTCTTTGCAGATGTAGTGGCTGAAGTAAAAAGCACAGAAGAAGAAAACTGGGGGAAGAATGTCAAATGCAATGTGTGTGTGTGTGCGCGCACACACACACTTCCAGCTACAATTCCTGCTGTGTTACTATTGGGGTGGGGAAGCTAACATTTGCTACAATATACAGTATGCACAAGTATATCATGCATGCGCATTAAAGGTGCCGTTCCAAAAAAAAAGAGAGCAAAGTTCTATAATCTTCCTCTCTCCAATTCGAGCAGAATTTTAGCACTTCCCCCTACAGTTTCAAGGAGCATCTCCTGCAGCAAATTTATTAAGGGAGAAGAGAGAAGTGTTACACAGTTGTAAACCAAATACCGACGTGACGTTTAAGCACATCGCTTTAATACGCTGATCTTCCTGGAACAGAAGCCCATCTGCTCCCTTGACTTCCAAATGTGAAAATGTCTCGTTCTGTGGAATGACGGCAAATGATTAAGGTTACGGCAGCAGAACTGGGCAATTTGGGATTCATTCGAGAGCCGCTTAACCAGTTGGTTTTAAGTCCGTCAGATATGCCGATGATCTTATTAGCTTGTTTTGGGATGACAGCTCTAGAATAACCCACAGGGTGTTATGCGAGTTAATTCTAGATAATTTAAGGCCTGAGATATAAAAGAGAGCCTCCCAAAGCACTTTAACAAAACACATGGAACGTAATGCGGCACCTTATCTGCAAGGGAGATTTTGATATTTAGGAAATTCTCAGAGTGAGCCATCTCCTTTTCATACTTAATAAATATCTCCCCCGTTGGCTGCAGTGGATGATAAAAGTTGTAATACCTCTAAATGGTTAATCCCAGGATCAGACCTCTCAAGTGCTTTATGCCATGAGGTTCGGAGCAAGGAAAGCTGCGGCTAGCATCAGGACGCATTTCATATATAATATAACACACAAATTCTCCTTTTTTTTTATTTGGCTTTCTGCTATATCTTAAATGTTTTATTTTTCAGGGGAGAGATAAGGCCTGGTTCTTCACATAAAACTACAGCATATCCATTACTTAGTCTCTCTCTCTCTCTCTCTCCCCCCCCCCACCTCTGCTACAGGAAAAAAGGTCCTCTCTGAGTCTCTGTGCACAGATGTCTCCGATTAAATTGTATCTCACAGTCCTAACAGTGTTGAGTACTAGATGAACTGCCAGAAAGGCCGTAGGCAAGATCTAAATTGCTTTGGTTTCAGTACACAGTGAATTTGGCTCAGACAAGCTGAATCAGTACATTAAATGCGAATCCCTCGCAGATTTGAAAGCAGCCTTTAGCACAATTATTGACTGTGAGTGATGATTATGTCTAATTGAAGGAGACTTCTGCTACCTGTAGCTCAGTTGGAGTCCACGGGAGCCACGGCGAGGCTCTGCATCTTAATTCAATGTTCCAGCTTGGAGAGAAGCAATTGAGCCTAAATCCAGAAATGTATACACATGGTCGATAAACTTTAATAAACTTTAAAGCTTCAGTAACTAGGCTGACTGTATACAATTCAGGGGTGGCTTTCCCCCCCTCCCCTTTCCTTTTGTTTTAATCCAGGGAAGGAAAAGGACTAATGAGGGGCGTTCGGCTGCAGTAATGTATTAGTTCGTCTCATGCAGAGTCCCTATCAAGCCACGGGAAAATATATTGTTTCATGCTTGTCTTTGGTACAACTCATAAATCTGCCATTCTGTACACCATATTAATGCCCGACAGGTGGGAGATTACCAGTGCCGAGGAGGTGGGGAGCAGCTTTCAGCAAATTTGCAGGAAATCTTTGTGCAGGAAATAAATCTACTGGACAATGTTGGGTGCATGGAAGTCTTGCTATCCTCCACCCCCAACTAAGGAAATGAATATTAATAGGTTCTGTCAACACACATTTTGACAACACAGTTGAATTCAATCACACAGGGGTGGTTTTTTTTAAAGGGTGGGGGCTTGTCTAAAATGCCTTAATATCTTCCCCTAAAGGAATTTATTTTACTTGGTCAACAAAAGTGTGGGGTTCTTCCCTCCCCCAAAACTGCTGGGGGCAGTCAATGATGCAGAGTGGTGGCAGGCAAATGTACAATGTGACAGAGGTGGCAACTTGAAAAAAAAATATGGGGGTGTGTGACAAGTAAGCTCTGCCCTGCATAATCGATCACATGACAGAGTGCATGGACACTATTTGAATTGAATTCAAAGCAGGGCCGTCTTACCCATAGGCGCTAGAGGTGCGGGGCACCCGGGCTCTCAGGGGCACCAGGCCGAGAGTCCGGGGCCTGAGAGTTGAGTCCAGGGAAGAGCCCGTCCATTGGTTGGAGCACCATGGTGGGCTCTTCTGCTGCGGGAGGCTCTGTGCTGTGAGCTTGGGGGTGCCCAAGCCAGCGAGACGCTGAGGCGGCCAGCTGGCTCTACCCTCCTACATGCCTGGGACTGGGCAACCTGGGATGGGGGGGGGGGGACTTGCTGGGCGGATCTTGTACCCCGCCATCGCATATGCTTAAGACAGCCCTGATTCAAGCATTTTAGGAGGGGGTGAAGACTCTTCGGCCCTGAGGAGGTGGCTTCTATGTAATGTGATGAGATTAGGGCATGAGGTAAGTTTTACCACACTTTGAAGAAGAAGGAGAATAAGGGAAGGATATACCCAATGGATGCCAATTTCCCAAGTGTTTCTGGCAAAATGTAGCTCTGCGCTTAAGTTGTGTCCATTTCTTTTTTCTTTCTAAATAAGAATCCACAGCTTCTTCCAATCCACCCTCCTTGTAACACACTGGATCTTTTCTAGCCACACGATAACACATCAGTTTCTCCTGGTCATTGTTCACACAGCAGGGCTAGCGTCCCAGGGGGGCGACGTACACAGCGAGTGTCCCGGGGAGAGGGGCGGCAATGTCACCCCCCCTCAAGGATGACACCCAGGGCAGCCCGCACCCCCCTTCCTCTGCCAGTGGATTGAGTGGGATTTTGACAATTGTAGGAAAATAAACTGTGGCATAGCCTCGATATGATAGAGGTACTGTTAGAATAGAAATCTATTCTGGGTCTAGGAGTGTTTCCTAGTTTGGACAGAGTTATACTCCCTTTGGAAGATCAGGTTTATAGTCTGTGGGTTCTTCTTAAGTTTGCATTGCTTCTGGAAGTTACTGTTTACATTTCCGAGCACAATTCAAAGTGTTGGTGCTGACCTTTAGAGTTCTAAACAGCCTCGGCCCAGTATACCTGAAGGAACGTCTCCACCCCCATCATTCAGTCCAGACTGAATGGTCCAGCACTGAGGGCCTTCTGGCGGTTCCCTCCCTGTGAGAAGTGAGGTAACAGGGAACCAGGCAGAGGGCCTTCTCAGTAGTGGCACCCGCCCTGTGGAATGCCCTCCCATCAGATGCCAAGGAAATAAACAACTACCTGAATCTGAAGGCAGTCCTGTTTGGGAAAGTTTTAAATGTCTGATATTTTATTGTTTTTAATATTCTGTTGGCAGCTGCTCAGGGGGGCTGGGGTATAAATATATTATTATTATTATTATTATTATTATTATTATTATTATTATTACAGTACCTTTGCGCAGGTTCACTCACCTAGTTCCTTTTTCTGGAAAAAGCAGATCCTGTCATAGTTACAAATGACTTGGTCACATCCAAGTTGGGTTACTGGTCTATGAGGGGTCACTCTTGAAATGTATTCAGATACTTCCGCTAGTGCAAAACGTGGCAACCAGGATGTTCACTGGGGTCCACTTCACGAAGCACATAATTCTGGTATTGTGCAAGATGCAGTGGCTTCCCATTTGCTCACAGAAATTTCATCAAATATTCAGAAAAGTGCACAATCTGATTGATAGCTTTGGATATAAATCCAGGACCAGTGAATGAGATCAGTTCACCTCCAAATACGGACCAAATGAAATTCCCCTCCATCAAACAGTTGGGTGCTGGGCTTTTTCACGAGGGGTGCCAAGGCTGTTGAAACCATGCCGTTCCTCTGGCTTGTTCTCTTTCAGTCCTTAGATCAGGCACCCCCAAACTTGGCCCTCCAGATGTTTTGGGACTACAACTCCCATCATCCCTGGCTAACAGGACCAGTGGTCAGGGATGATGGGAATTGTAGTCCAAAAACATCTGGAGGGCCGAGTTTGGGTCAATGCAGTATTGTTTTTAATATTTGGTTGGAAGCCGCCCCAAGTGACTGGGGAAACCCAGCCAGATGGGTGGGGTATAAAGAATAAATTAGTATTATATTATTATGGGGATGTCTGCCTTAGATGAATGGTCAGTACCAAGGGTGTCGGCTCCTGGGAACCGAGGCACTATGGGCCCCCTGATCTTTTTTTGAGGGAGCTGGGCCCCCTCAGTGTTCAGAGAACCTTGCATGTGGTCTCTGGCCAGTATATTCTTATTTTGGCAGAGTTTGGGGTTCTTGTAACATGTTGTAACAATTGGTTTACTGTTGTTTCCATGGTTTGGGTGTGTGGGTATGTGGGTGTAGGTGTGTGAGAGAGAATTTGTTGCCTAAGTTTTTTCATCTTTACTGTAAGCCGTCTTGGGTGCACCTGAAAGGCAAGATGTAAGCCTTCGAAACAAAAAAATATATGATACCCGATAGGCAAAGTTAACATGGATTTTCATATGCAATTTTATTTTAAAACTTAATTTTTTAAAACTACTGATCTTATTTATATTTTAGGTTACCATGCTTTAAACTTTTTTTCAGTAATTTAAATGTATATTTTATTTTTGTACACTGCTTGGGGGTCTTTACGATGAAGCAGGATACAAATTCTGTTAAATAATTTTGAAAACAATTCAGATTGGAAGCAGCCCAAACAGGATGAACATCTAAAGTCAGATCAGTTGAACCCCAACCAGCAACACCTTTCTCTGGACTGTATTAAGTTCCATCTTGTTTACTCACATATATAATCACCAGCCCCACTTCTCAGTTAGCTATAAGGTTGGATAAGCTTGGCACTCATTGGCCATGGCTTGCATGGATTATTTGAAATTGTAAAATAATTGGGCAGTGTGGGGGGACTTACTCTCACTTGTCTGTAAAAGAATTTAGGCCCACTACCACCACTGTGAAATTTCCAGAAATTTCTCCCACTCCATTCCAAATTGGGCAGGATTTTCTTTTCATCCTCTCTCCCCACGAACGATTGAAATTGGCTCAACCGAAAATATTGGCTCAGCTATTTCAACCATGTTGCCTCCACTTGCATGCTACAAAGGCCATAGCCCAGTGTAAAGTACTTCCTGCAGCAATGCCATAGCTGCCCTGTTAGTGATTATTTCCAGAATTAATCCGAAATAACAAACGCAGGAGATATTATTCTCTTACGCTAATTGTTACTTGGCCTAAATCAGCCAAGAGAATTCCCCTCCTTTAAAAAGAAACAAAAGTAAGATCACCTTTCACAAACTATTCTAGCGTAGTTCAGCTATATCTGGAGAAAGCTGAGCACCATCACAAGCTGTTTTTTATGTTATTCCTCCCCATGAAAATGTGTCAGTTCAGTAAGCAGTCCCCCATTTGATAAAGGTTTTATGGGAAGTATTATGAGCTCTTTCATTTGAGCAAAGAGAAATGAATCACTGTTTTCTCCCTCTTTTCTCAGTGGCATCCAGGCTACCTTACGCTTGCACATTATGCAAACTTCAAGAAAGAGGCAGCGAGCATGTCAGGGAAACAGCCGGGATAACTCCGGAGCGCTGCAGTTTGCGGCAGCCTCTTTAATTTCGAGACAGGCACATTAGCCTGGATGTTAGCTTCCTTCCCCTTAATTGGATTGCTTGCATAAATTGCAATACAAGGCGATCATGCGCTGGCTACTTTGGGGCAAACAAACAAACAAATTCCAATCAGCCACGTTGAAGGAACCGTATGCATTTCATACAGAGAAAGGGGACGGGGGTGGAAATAATAATTTGACGACGATGATAAGGTGAGGCAGGGTAAAAGCTGATATTCTCCCTTTATAACAGATAGCCCCAAGTTGTAGAGGCCATTATACCATGCATTTTCAGAGCAAATGAACTTGACAGATGGCTGTGTCACCTAAACCCCTACCTACCAACTTGATTATGCAGAAAACAATACAATAGAAAAGAAATCATTACTGAAGGAACCTGGTTAGTCCACAGAGGGCTGAGCGATGCAGAAGAACAAAATTACAGTTGTGGAATTGAACAGCAAGAATGCATTTAACATAAAGTGGGTTACAGCGAGGCAATCAGTCATGGCTACGGCTATTGTCTGGGCTTGCTTGCATGCAATATGAAGTAATCTGTCATCTCCCACTGAATTGGTGTTTAGTTTATAGGAGAAAACTACAAAGGTTTAGCTAGGGCATGTTTCAGTAGCCTTAAGTAGCTCAATGGAATGAAATCGGGGAGAATTCAGGGTATCTTTTGGAGTCTTGTGGCATTTTTGTGAGTGCTTTATCATTATAATATCCAACATATGGATGGTCAGCTTATGGCCTACAGATATTGCACTCAAAGGAAGTTTACCTGGCTTGGGCACTACCCGATTTCATCATCATCATAGACTTTCATTGCGCTAGCCATAGGCCATGGCATCATTCAGAAAAATAACAAAAGGGAAAACAGCAATAGCCATAAAAATCATCAGGCACCACACATACAATATAAACCACGGTCACAACTACTAAGATGGTTTGTTGCCTAAAATAGAATAGCAAAAGATTCTCTAGTAAAATGTGCCAAATTAAATATCTGAATCCCCTTTGCAGTTGACCACTATTTTATCTAGTTCTTTCCTCCTGATCTTCTTAGCTGCCAACACATAGAGTGCTACTTTATAAGTTACAAAGTCATCAGAATCGCTCAGCAGCCATTTCACCCTTTCCACCCTATTCAGGCGAGTTTCATTCGGAAACAGGTTTTTTATGAATTGTTTTCTTGGGCACTGCAATAAATAGTGGCACAGGTCCTCCACACAGGATTGCCCACACAGACAAAGTCTCTCTTCATAATGTACTTTGCCGTAGCGTCCATCCAACACTGCCGAGGGCATTGATTGGAATTGTAATTCTGTGAAAGTGATTCTAAGCACAGTAAGTGGGACCTTTGACAGGTAACTGGCCTGGGTATCAGGGCCGGCCCTACGGCAAGGCTGGGTGGCACAGGGAGCCAGGGCGCCGGGCTTTCAGGGGGTGCGCCGCGCTGCTGAGCTTGCAGCAGCTGCGCTGCACCCTGCGCCCGCCATACAGCCATGCTTGGAAACAGGGGGGGGGGGGCGCTGGAGGGATCTTCGCACCACGGCGCCAGGGCACCAGATATGCTTGAGACAGCCCTGATGGGTATGCTCCATTTTAATAAGTGGAAACAATGGTGAACTCTTGGTAGAAGCCATCATGGTTAGATCCCTTTCTGCATCAGACCTAAATAGACAATCTCTTAAGTGCCTCTTATCCATCTTCATAGTCGCATGAAACTCTTGTAATTGGTATTGGGACAAGAGACGTTGGATACCATCCTTCCAACATTTACTACCCGATTTTGTTTGATGAAAAGTTCAAATTTCATGCCAGGAGTGGATGTCAAGCTGCAAGAGGTATAGACACACACCCACCCCATATTTAAAATCTATTTTAATAATGTTTATTGGGTTTTTTCCTCTAACAAAGTTCCTTGGTAAAACCTGGGGAAATGGCAGGGATGAAAGATGAGGGGGGATGAGTACTAAACAGAGTTCACTTCTATTAGCTTCCTTGTTGTTGTTGTTTAGTCATTTAGTCGTGTCCGACTCTTCGTGACCCCATGGACCATAGCACATCAGGCACTCCTGTCTTCCACTGCCTCCTAGCTCCAGTTTAATCAGTCTGATAGAGGCCCAAGATCATGTAGTTTTACACAGTTCTGCTTTAGTTCTGCAAATAGGAGTCCATGTGTCTAGATATTTTTCCTTCCTGTTGTCTTTACCAGAAGGCACAGAGAGCACAGAAAACTTAGACCAGGCATCCCCAAACTTCGGCCCTCCAGATGTTTTGGACTACAGTTCCCATCTTCCCCGACCGCTGGTCCTGTTAGCTAGGGATCATGGGAGTTGTAGGCCAAAACATCTGGAGGGCCGCAGTTTGGGGATGCCTGACTTAGACAGTTCATGGTAGCAACCTTTTTTTCCCTCAAGAGAGCAAAGAAAAATGAAGGTGCAACATTTTAAATCGGGTTGAAATGCTTGCAACATACATTCAGTGCCCTGGCAAAATAAAAATAAAAATGCATTGGTGCATTGAAGTTGTGACACCACCACTACCACACTTGAAATGGTACATTGGGTCAGGGGTTTGATATTTCTGATCTATCTAGCACCATAACTGGGATGTTGAGCTGTTAACTGGCTACTGTGAAGGGCTTGACAATGCGTAAAATTGTAGGTACTCTGTTTATTTTGTCGTAAACACCCCCCCCGAAAGAGTAAAATGGAGGAAAGGGTGTTTAAAATGGCCAAGGTGGTCCAAGATCAGGAATCCAAAGAAATCACCAATTCTCAGGAGACATATCTCTTCTGGGACCTTATCCTGGAAATTGTCCAATCCTTTCCAGAGTTTGGCATGCCCATCTCTCCATAAGATCAGGTTAGAAGTTTGTAAAATGTTGTACCAATGCAAGTCTAATTAAAAGTGGGGAAATTAGCCAAGACAACCTCTCCCCCCCCCCCGGAAATGAATGAGAGCAATCCTCCTGAGAGTACCTCATTTCAGTAGGATTGCACAGAAAAACCTTTGGTGGATTGTATCCTTACTATTGTTCCCCAGCCCTGTCCCTTGAAATGTGGCAGTTTAGAAATCAGAGATACTAAAACCATAAGCCTGTATATCCAACAAACTTTAAGTCTCATTGATTTCAGGAGGTGCGATTTAAGCTCACACTTAACTCCTCCATTTATATCAATGTGAATCCAGCAGGCTTCACTTTCACCCCGAGTCTTTATAAAGCATGACCTATGACTCACTTAGCAAGTCTAGAAAAGTGCCCTTGTTTGCAATATACCACCATAAAGCACTTCTCCCAGAAAACAAAGTTACAGTGGCAATGGGGTATTTTTTGGTTGTAAGCAACATTCATTTGTCACTGTTGCATCTAGCTGCTCTATGTATAGCTGACTGCAGAAGTTTTATTAATTGTGTGTCTCCCCCGACCCAAACATCAGCGAAATTGTTGAGAGCCTGGAAATGGCCTTAATAATCAATTCATAAATCCACACTTCTGTTGCCCACGTGTGAGTGCAAGATATATTAACAGTTACGTTGTAGCAGATATGCACAAATGTTTTGAATCAATTGATAAAGACCATGGGTCTGATCCAGTTTTCAATATGAGCTTCTAGTGGAAGCCCCAGATACTGAGGTCCATAGAGTATTCATGAGACATTTCCTCCATTCTCATGGAATCGTAGAATTGCAGAGTTGGAAAGGACCATCCAAGTGGGGCTCAGTTTGGATTCGAACCCTGGTCTCCCAGATTCTAGTCCAACATTATGAATCAATTTAGAATCCCCCCCCCTCTGATCATTTGCACATGCTTCTCACAAATGCTGGCCTATTTGTGGCTGTGAGTTAGGGCAGGGGCTATCTGCACCACTAGGCCAAATTGCCTGAGATCCCCCGAGACTAGAATTGGTTCTGGCCATCAGGGTTGTATTTGGATCAAATCACATGGGAGAAACTCTTGCATTATTCACTGCTTAAACCACACTAGCTAACATATACAAAGCAGGACTTCCCAGACATTATTTGCTGCGGTATGGTGAACAATTAAAATATCAAAATGATGTGGATCTATTTACTTGAAAATTTCTTTTGTAATGAAAACAACTGGTTACTTATAGCTTGTTCCATCAAAGGTAAATTCATAAAATAGATGCTGAAAGTTGTACGCAGCAATATATGTATCAATGGAAAAAGAGTGTGAGAGAGAGACATAAGTTATTTGGTGAAAGGCAAGGCAGTCTTAAAAGCTGACCAGGAGGATGGAATTTCTGGCCAAGTATCACCCAACAAAGGAAGAGGATGTTCATGCGTGATGGTCAACAAAACTGGCTATGTCTACCTAGTCCCATAATACAGACACTCACCATCAGAACCTTTCCATTGAGAATAGTTACCAGTGAGAAGGACTCTTAAGACTGTTCTGTCACTTACTTGAATTCTATATTGATCCAATTTACTTTCCTTCTTGAAATCCCTTCTTCTTCTTCTTCTTCTTCTTCTTCTTCTTCTTCTTCTTCTTCTTCTTCTTCTTCTTCTTCTTCTTCTTCTTCTTCTCCTCCTCCTCCTCCTCCTCCTCCTCCTCCAACCTTCTCCTTCTTCTTCTTAAAAGGAAATAAATATATTTCCTGAACGATGCTCCAAGAAAGGCAGTTATAAGCCTCAGAGAGATAGAGAAGCTAAGATACTTGTCTATAATGCAGGAAATTTAGACATATTTCATACAATAACTCAGTGAGATAGCCATTAATGCAGTGCGTCCCAGAGAAGTCTTTATAGTAAGGGTTTACTGGGTAAATATTGAAGATCAGAAATTGAAACCCATTCAGTTCAGTCCTGATGTGAATACAACTTTTGTACTGAAAATTAAACAATAATCCTAACATTTTTTTCTGAGAACAAATCCTTTCAGTGAGTTTTTTTTAAGTGTTCCATGTACAACACACATGAATCAACCACACATGAAACTTTATTGAAGAACTGTACTGTATGATTTTAAAATCCCCCAGTTGTGCTAAATACAGTGATTACTCCAAATTACTGCCTACTTACCATGACTACATAATGCAGAAGCGCATGGCAAAAACTCAAAATAAGCAGAGGAAGGAGATTAGCTTTCTGCCAAACAAAGCCACTGCTGTGATCATGAAATTACTAACCCTTGTGGCATTTTGTCTATAACTCTAGGAGGACGTGTCAATAGCAAACATCAAAATTCATGTTGAGATTGCTGCTAGCCACCTCTAAGAGAGCTGTGCCCCTCTCCTCTCATTCCCATGTGCTGTGAAAATTGCTAATAGCCAATTCACTCAGAGCCCTTGTAAATTTGGTATTTAGCTTTGGAAGCTTGAGGACAAACATTGCAGGCAGAGTTGCTCCAAGTTTCTTCTGCAGACAATGAATTCTATGCGGACCACAGTGCTCTCCAAGGTCAAATATTGGAAATAATAAAAGCCACATTTTTCCGGCTAAGAATAATATTTTGAGGTCACCTGAATCAACTGGGTGCTGCACACAAATCAAAATAAAGACAGAGGACCTTTATTCAGGTTTACAGCTCTAATGGTGCATGTCCTATACATACCTACTGAGATTTAAGTCCAATTGATTTCAGTGGCGATCAGTTGCAGCCAGCAGGAGAGGATACAACAGCATTGCTTACCTGGCTTTCTAACATGGAGGTCACTGCCAGTAACCAAGGGAGAGGAATGAGGTGGTGAGGAGGTTGCATTGAGAGTGATGGATTATCTACTGATGACACTTATGTCCAGGTTAAGTGGCCATAGGATTGCAACCCAAAAGTCCAGATGCACAAAGGAAGGAGAAGGAAGAGACAGGGGGTGTTTGACAGAACCAGAAGTAAGAGTGGCAACAGCATATAAATTCAGCTGATGCTGGTATTGGCATCTGAGCATCAAATTGTATGGTAACTTCCAAAGCAACTGGAAACCAGTGTTTTGTTTTCACATAAAAAGGCTTATTTAAAAGAAACATTACAGGGCACATATAGTACAAATAGGGATAGAAGAGAGCGGCCCTTTAGTGTGCTCAAAGGTACCAATCCATACCCCAGTCCATCATGCGCTGTTATCCAAAGCTGCTAATGGCACCAGGTTGTTCAGGGTGGCAAAAACAAAAGGTGATTGCCATGAAAAAAATTCCTTCAGTAGCACCTTAAAGACCAACTAAGTTTTTATTTTGGTATGAGCTTTCGTGTGCATGCACACTTCTTCAGAAACACTTGAAACAGAAGAGTCAGACCCTTATGTATATACAGAGGGTGGTGGGGGTGGGTGGGAATGGGTGATGGGCTGATGGGAGTGGTAAACCTGTAGATGGCTGTTAACAACTGCTGATGACTGCTGATGACTGAGGCGCTAAAGAAAGCTTGATCATGCATAATGAGATAAGAATCCTATGTCTTTGTTCATCCCAGGTGGCTCCATGGTTTTAAGCTTGGTAATGAGTTCCAATTCCAATTCAGCAACTTCTCTTGCCAGTCTGTTTCATAAATTTTTCTGTAATAAAACAGCTGCTTTGAGATCTTGTATAGAATGTCCTGGGGGATTGAAGTGTTCTCCTACTGGTTTCTCTGTCTTGTGGTTCCTGATGTCAGATTTATGTCCATTTATCCTTTGGCATAGAGAGCTGAAGGTGCCATCTACAGGTTTACCACTCCCATCAGCCCATCTCCCATTCCCACTCACCACCACCACCCTCTGTACTGTACCACCCCCACCACATAAGGGTCTGACTCTTCTGTTTCAAGTGTATCTGAAGAAGTGTGCATGCACACGAAAGCTCATACCAAAATAAAAACTTAGTTGGTCTTTAAGGTGCCACTGAAGGAATTTTTTTATTTTGCTTCAACTCAGACCAACACGGCTACCTACCTGTAACTGATTGCAATGAGTCGGAGCTTCAGGATTTCTTTAATAAATAAAGTGTGTGGAATACTGGAAGACTGAAGTTCCTGAATGGTGAATTTCTGCAGTAACAGAAATGTTCAAGGGCTCCGAGACAGACTGCAGAATTTGCCAGTTTCCGTGGACTTGCTGTTAAAATGAAAATCCCTTTAACATGCCCCACGGCCAGCACTAGGACCCAGTTGGCGTGGCACCCCCAGCTGCAGCAGTGGCCCAGGTTGGTTTCCCATATCCTTTAGACAACTTGTAATACAATCACACAGATTGGCTTCTGACACAGCTAATGCTGCCCTGCTGTTCGCATTAAGATTTATTGCTGCTTTGCAATTTCCCTGATGTACAATAGCAGCAGGCCAAAACTAACACGCATGTTAGCAGGCTTACCGAGTGTTTGGGGGAAAGCCTTTTGGAACAGTCACTGGACCTTTGCCATGTTAGGCGGCCACTCGGGTTACTTTAATGTAGGGCACAGAAAGGGTATACAAACACCCCTCGTGGCTCACTTCCAAAAGAGCCGTCTGCTGATCACGCCCTGAAGACCATGCCCTTTGCCTGTACTGAACACACCTATTGAAAGGAAGTTGGTTAAAGCATAACTGACCTAGTCGTCATAGCATTTTCACCAACATTTTAAAGCTGAAAATACAGGCGCTCTGGGTGTACTTCATGTGAAACTCCCAGACTTGGGTAATATGGTGCCCTGTGTGAGGCCAAAATTTGACACACGTGTACCCCAGCTCTTGCACTGCCTTCCCAAAACTGGGTAAGAGAGGTGGAGGGCTTTGGGATGGAAGTGCGAGGCTCGGGCTGGGTCACAGAGCCCTCACATCACCTTTCAAAGCTGGGAAAGTGGTAACGAAGTTTTGGGAAGAGGGAGGACTTTAGGAGCGCTTCTACCCCCTTCGCCTCTTGGCTCAGTGCATGCGCAATGCTCACATAGCTCTAAATCTGACCCTGCCCTGACACTCCTATTCTCTCTCAGAGGATCACTGCACATCCAACCCACCATTACACACAGACATGGGCTCTTCTTCATCAGCTTTCTGCCGTATCCATTTGTGGTAGGCTCTATTGCCATGCAGGACGCAGTTTTCTATGCATGGAGATATCCAAATAGATACGGTAGCTTGAAACAGAATGTGGCTCAAGCACATCCTTGCATCTATGCTTGCACCATGTTGTTGTTGTTGTTGTTGTTGTTTTGTTCTTTAGTCGTGTCCAACTCTTCGTGACCCGATGCACCAGAGCATGCCAGGCACTCCTGTCTTCCACTGCCTCCCACAGTTTGGTCAAACTCATGTTGGTAGCTTCAAGAACACTGTCCAACAATCTCGTCCTCTGTCGTCCCCTTCTCCTAGTGCCCTCAATCTCTCCCAACATCAGGGTCTTTTCCAATGAGGCTTCTTTTCTCATGAGGTGGTCAAAGTATTGGAGCCTCAGCTTCAGGATCTGTCTTTCCAGTGAACACTCAGGGCTGATTTCCTTCAGAGTAGATACGGTAGATTTGATCTTTTTGCAGTCCATGGGACTCTCAAGAGTCTCCTCCAGCACCATAATTCAAAAGCATCCATTCTTCGGAGATCAGCCTTCTTTATGGTCCAGCTCTCACTTCCATACATCGCTACTGGGATCTCCTTCATGGATCAATGACTTGTCATGGTGAAGGGGCTTGAATAACTCACAGAAGCTATGAGCTATGCCATGCAGAGCCACCCAAGATGGACAGGTCATAGTGGAGAGTTTTTACTAAATGTGATCCACCTGTAGCAGGAACTGGCAAGCCACTCCAGTATCCCTGCCCAGAAAACTCCATGGACAAAAACAACTTGCACCATACTCACACCTATAGAAGGCTAGTTTGGGACACATTCCATCTAGGGAATTCCAAAATGCATGCACGGAGAAATGTGTCTGTGCTAAGTCTCTCTGCAAATACCTGAAATGGACTGTGAAGCCCATTCCAGGTTCTACAACCCACTGCAGAGTTTGGGCGAAGCAGAATACATCCACGTCTAGTTCTAGTAAAACTTTCTAGAGTGAAACAAGGAGGTTTTACTCATCCCTGCTCAAATTATGGTGGGTGATAGATATCCAATTTGATCATGTTCAGAGCAGACCCATTGCTATCAGTGGACTTAAGTTGTCCATTTCCATTTAAGTAGTCTGCTTGTTTGTTTGTTAATCTGAAAAATGAATCTAATAACTAAATAGGCCTCCACTTCCAGGGGAAGATAGGGCTTCTGTTTGACCAATCTGAACTGTGGGATAACTAGATGTGTTTGGAACTTAAATAAACAATACAAGTCACGGGTGCATGCCTCAGAGATCAAAACCAGATGTGAGCCTCAAGTTCCTCCATGGGTCAGTTCACACTAACAGCAGCTCTCAAGTGAGTGCGTCTGGAGCTTGTAGACTCATATCTGAGTCGTGCTCAGACTAATCTATTAGGACAGAACTGAAAGATCTACCTGGAGTCAGTGTACTTTGTGGAATTGCGGTGCCTCCCCCCAAAAGAAGAAGGGTTACCAAGTTGCTCAAATCATATGCTCAAATCAGGTGGAAGCATGAGTTTTTGTAAGTGATGCTTTCACCTGTGAGCATGGCATCCAAGCACACACAAAGCACCCTGATCCCTAGGTAGGTAAGGCTGCAAAGTCACCTGAGGTTCTAGACTTTGAGACTCAGGTAATGTTGCCTGAGAGCATAACATGGGTGTTTGTTGGGTGGCGGAAGGCAGAGCCTGATGTAACTTTGTGGGGTTTTTCCAAAGGTAAAAAAGGTAAAGGTAAAGGGACCCCTGGCCATTAGGTCCAGTCGTGACCGACTCTGGGGTTGCGCGCTCATCTCGCATTATTGGCCGAGGGAGCCGGCGTATAGCTTCCAGGTCATGTGGCCAGCATGACAAAGCCGCTTCTGGCCCGTTTACCTTCCCGCTGTAGCGGATCCTATTTATCTACTTGCACTTTGATGTGCTTTCGAACTGCTAGGTTGGCAGGAGCTGGGACCGAGCAACGGGAGCTCACCCCGTCACAGGGATTCGAACCGCCGACCTTCTGATCAGCAAGCCCTAGGCTCAGTGGTTTAACCCACAGCGCCACCTGGGTCCCAAAGACTGCGCACAAAAATGTTCATGTTAGATGTTAGTGGAAATAATATCCAAAAATGCATTCTATTAAGGAAAATTGCTTTGCAAAGATTAGACAGAACCAGGCAGAGGGCCTTCTCGGTAGTGGCGCCCGCCCTGTGGAATGCCCTCCCATCAGATGTCAAGGAAATAAGCAGCTATCTGACTTTTAGAAGACATCTGAAGGCAGCCTTGTTTAGGGAAGTTTTTAATGTTTGATGTTTTATCGTGTTTTTCATATTCTATTGGGAGCCCCACAGAGCGGCTGCGGAAACCCAGCCAGATGGGCAGGGTATAAATAATATTATTATTTTTTATTATTAGGCAAGCATATGTACAGTGGTACCTCGGTTTACAAACACAATTGGTTCCGGAAGTCTGTACTTAACTTGAAGCGTACTTAACCCGAAGCGAACTTTCCCATTGAAAGTAATAGAAAGTGGATTAATCTGTTCCAGACGGGTCTGTGGAGTACTCAACCTGAAGCGTATTTAATCCGAAGTATGAGTGTAATTGGTTCCGGAAGTCTGTACTTAACCTGAAGCGTACTTAACCTGAAGCGAACTTTCCCATTGAAAGTAATGGAAAGTGGATTAATCCGTTCCAGAAGGTCCGTGGAGTACTTAAACTGAAGCGTACTTAACCTGAAGCAAACTTTCCCATTGAAAGTAATAGAAAGTGGATTAATCTGTTCCAGACGGGTCTGTGGAGTACTCAACCTGAAGCGTATTTAATCCGAAGTATGAGTGTAATTGGTTCCGGAAGTCTGTACTTAACCTGAAGCGTACACTTAACCTGAAGCGAACTTTCCCATTGAAAGTAATGGAAAGTGGATTAATCCGTTCCAGAAGGTCCGTGGAGTACTCAACCTGAAGCGTATTTAATCCGAAGTATGAGTGTAATTGGTTCCGGAAGTCCGTACTTAACCTGAAGCGTACTTAACCTGAAGCAAACTTTCCCATTGAAAGTAATGGATTAATCCATTCCAGACAGGTCCGTGGAGTACTTAAACTGAAAATACTCAAACCGAGGCGTACTTAAACCGAGGTATGACTGTATATCAGGAGAAATGCACACTAAAGTGCTGGTGAATTTTCCTGAGGACACACATCACAAACTGATGCAGAAATGTGGTGAACTGAACTTAAGAATGGAAAGATGAGAAACTGAATGAAGCCAAAATCGACAGATTCATTTATTCCTATCTCGTTGCCAGGGGTTCACAAAATAAATTACCGGGATGCCCTGTTCTGGTACCTTGACCTGTGTGGTTCTCTCGCATGAAAAGAGATATAAAGATACTGGAAAAGTGGGTGAGAGGACAAGTTTGACCATCTAGAATGGGCAAGGAGGCTGGTGGTGATTCTAATTCCTTACACTGCAATTTTAACTTCATCCCTTGGAGAAGTTGAGAAGGGGGCTAAAACCCTGGGACCTTGGCAACACTAGGCTCATAGGTGTGATGCCGCTCTGCAATGGATTGTCTCTTTCTGTGCTTCTAAGTGTCCTCGTGGATGAACACCGTACATTCCATCTGCAGTCACCAAGAGGGTTTTATGCAATAGATCTCCCAACAAAAACACTGGGGGTAATGAATGCATTTCAGGGCAGAAGCGGTCTTGTTTTCATTCTCAACAAAGATCTGAAATTAGTACTCATATTTGCCTTGTAATATAGTAACACTGCTTTCCAAACAACTAAAACACAGAAGAAATTCAGCTGTGTTGGCAATACTGAAATCCTTTTATTATTGTTGGACTCAATTGTAAAAATTAGGCCAGATACGCAAATTACCAGTGCTAAACATAGTACAATGGCTGTCTGTAAAACTCTGAACAAACCACAATAGACAGTCTTTTATTTGCTCAATACTTGCTGCCTTTGATTCATAATAAATTTCATAAAATATTTCCATCTTTACATAGAATTAAATGAATATGGGTTTACCATAATCAGGGGCAGATGAAAATTCATATAACATGTTTGTCTTCATCAACAGTGTGGCACATGCTATTATAAAATAATATCCCACATTTCTGGAAGTTGATTGTTTTATTGTATGGTTTTTTATTGTGATGTATTGTTCCTTTTTTCTGATTTTATGGTTTGCTTTATGTTCATAAAATTTGTTAGACAATGTTTATGCGACAAAAGACTAATGAGCAAAATAAAAATATGTCTGTAAAATATTATATATTTATATGTACATTTTTATATGTAAGTAAAATTTTATACATAGCACCACTTTCCTTCACTTAAGAGTCATGCAACAGGTACTGCTATCGGAATTTCCCCCCCAAAATAATTTTTATTGGGTTTTACATTTTTGTCGCAATCACATCAAAACAACTAAAAACAAATTAAATTCCCAGCTCCACCCCCCCGCCCCCCCATGACTTCCCTCAACTTCCCCTTCTGGTTTTTGGCATATTGACTTCTCCTGCTTTATTTTGCTTTTATATTATATTCTTTAAATTAAATGTTTTTTATGTTTTTATCATTTTAACATCACCTTTGTAATTTCTGTATTAATTTTGTGAATTGTAAGTGTTTCTTCAAAACCTGCTAGTGAGTCCATTTCTTTACATTGTTTCTGTAAATACAACATATATAGTTACCAGACTTCTTTAAATTCTCTACAGTGGTACCTCGGGTTAAGAACTTAATTCGTTCTGGAGGTCCGTTCTTAACCTGAAACGGTTCTTAACCTGAGGTACCACTTTAGCTAATGGGGCCTCCTGCTGCCGTCGGAGCACAATTTCTGTTCTCATCCTGAAGCAAAGTTCTTAACCTGGGGTACTATTTCTGGGTTAGCGGAGTCTGTAACCTGAAGCGTCTGTAACCCAAGTTACCACTGTATTGTCTTTCTTTATCTTTAAGTTTTCCGATTAATTTTGCCATTTCAACATATTCCATCAGTTTTTCTTGCCATTGTTCTTGACTTTGCTGAATTATGCTCCATTGGCAAAAGGTCTTCTTTCTCTCTCCACAGTAATCTGAAATTATTCCGTGGTCACTGATCTTTCTGAAATTTTTTAGTAACAGCACAGAATCATTTGCCAGTTGACTCCCTCTCCACTTAAGATTGCTCTGGAATAGCTCAATCCTATAGCTTCTTACCTAGGAGTAATCCCCATTGAATTTATCTGAGTACCTTCTTTGTGTGCCTCCTCCACTTAGAGGTCTGGAGATAGGCAACACAAGAAAGGGCCTTTTTTGTGGTGACTCTCCACTTACAGAATGCTCTCCCCAGGGAGCCTGACCTGGCACCTTCATAACATATTTTTAGGCACCAAGCTAAAACATTTCTCTTTAACCAGCCCTTTGCCTGATTAACATTCTAATTCCTTCTATATGTGTTTGTGGGGGTTATTGGTTTGTTTTTGTTTTTATTATGCATTTTATGTTCTCATTTTTTATGTTGTGGTGAGTAAAGTACATGCTTAAGCAACAACACATTTATTCACTCAACCACCATTCTCAAAGTATGATAGACCACACACAGATCTACTGAGTTCATCTTACTGTGGAAATGTTCAGGGAGGCAGGAGAGGATATATTGTTTAATTACATCCTTCCCAACTTGTGTTAACAAGTTCTATAATTTAGCAGAATAATATTCCCCTTTTTAAACTTATACAGCAGATAACGTCTTTGCCAGGCTTGTTTAAGCCTCTAAAATAAGTCTCCTGGTAATTCCCCTTTATTCCCTCATAAAAGATTAGGCACAACACAGTCTTGTATAAAAGTATAAAAGAGTTTACTCACACACATTCTGTTCACAGATGGATCCCAGAAGGCAGACTTAGGTTGCAAAATACATACACCTGCAATCTATCCCATAAGGAGATAGTTCCTTTGTCCTCTCTTTTTTTTTTTAAAAAAAAAATATTTTTATTAATTTTCCAATTAAAACCAATTATATCACATTCAATATTTCAAATTATACACATATATATATCAATCAAACCGAATGTTATGCCAAATCATCTAAAGAATTTTTTATTTGGGTTCCCATGCTTCAAGAAATTGGGAATTCCTCGCAACTGTCCACTGCCGTCTTTTTTCTAAAGTTCAAATCGTCCTCCAAGTTCATAATAATCCAGATCTTCCCCTTACAGTCACATAGATGTTTTCCACTTTCATCCGATTGTTTCCCAGCTGCTGAGATAAATATCAAACAAAGTTTCACAGATGTTCTTTCTCCTGTGTGAGTTAATCAGTCCAGCCTCCCCATAAATCTTCTTAATGGAGCTCCCTGTTGCGTCGAAGCAGCTCGAGCAGCGCCATCTTAAAAAGCTCAAATCACTTTCGTTTTCTCTCATAGCCATGAAGATTTACGATCATTATAGAATTTACAGCTTTTCCAGGCAGGAGACCCAAACATCAAACCATAAACTCTTGGTAAATTAATGGATCTCCTTGCCCTATAGCTGAACTTAGCTTCAGGTCGCTGCTCCAATTTAAAGTGCGTCACAGCTCATAAATCCTCCGAACGCGTCCAGAACTCCTTCCGTCCGACTAGGGGGGGGGGGGGCTTTTCTCATCGGCAACTCCACATCTTTAAAAAATATGCTCAGTAACAACAGTTATAAAGTTCAACTCACACAGTCTTTTACTTCTCTTTCACTCCAAACAAGCCAGGACATCGCGTCCGGGAAGGTACGAGGCAACAATATGAAGAAAAAAATAAAAACTCACTTCCCTTATCGCTCCGTCCCCATCAATCCTTCTTCCAGATGCAGTACAGTCTTTGACTCCTCTCCCTCAGCAGCATAAATTTCTCAGCAGTAAACAGCGCTTCTTCCCCTCCTTCTGAAGTATGTCCATAGATTTAAGCCTAATTATCTTCTTTAACCATGGAAATCCCCGCCATGCAGATTAGCGTCCGGGAGTCCTGGCCCTCGTAAGTGCTCAGCCCAAGCTCCCCCCACTCCAAAAACAGTCGGAGTGGGTCTGGGGGCATCGCGGGCCAGCGGCCCCTCTCCGTAACCCCCGGAGAGGGTAGGGGGTTGCCATTTACTCCCCTAGCAACCGCCAAATTCCTTACGAAGGTCAGAGAGATGGAAAACAGGTCCGCCATTCCTGCAGGCGGAAACCGGAACCGCAGTTCCTTTGTCCTCTCTTGGCTGCAAGCATCTCAGACTAAGAAGATGTTGCTTCTTCAAGGAATGGAGTCAAAGAGAGAGATGGCTGCCTCTCCTGAGGTATTTTGTTACCTGCACAGGTGAGGCCACGTCCACCTCTGGTCACATGCAAATTCCTATGCCCCACAAATAACCCAGAGATGCATTTTAAAAGAAATGCACACATTCTACTCATGAAAAACACCAGACAGGCCCCACAAATAATCCAGAGATGCATTTTAAATAAAAGGACATATTCTACTCAAGTAAAAACATGCTGATTCCTGGACCATCCTGCTCAAATCAGGTGGAAGCATGATATATTCACTGGATTTAGAAGGTGATTGGGCCCCTGGGCCTTAGTTTGCCTACCCATGCCACCAGAATACATGGAGGTGCCTCCTCTCAACAAGCAAATGCCTTGGATTCTAGTTACAGGTAGGTAGCCGTGTTGGTCTGAGTCGAAGCAAAATAAAAAAATTCCTTCAGTAGCACCTTAAAGACCAACTAAGTTTTTATTTAGGTATGAGCTTTCGTGTGCATGCACACTTCTTCAGAAAGCTCATACCTAAATAAAAACTTAGTTGGTCTTTAAGGTGCTACTGAAGGATTTTTTTATTTTGCCTTGGATTCTGTAACACTTGTGTCTCTGCACTGACCGCTTGTGTATGTTTGTTTTCTGCTTCCTTCAGAACCAAGTGCCTGCAATTCTTGCACATGGACAGTAGGAGCATCAGTCTGGCTATGTGCTATAAATGGGCAACCTCTTGAGAGACAACCGCAGGCTAGGAAAGTGGTCCCTTGCTCCTGAACTGGGTCGTGCATATGTGTGACCCTGACTCCTACAGGATTGTCATCACCCTGCCACACTGGCAAAGAATCTGCAGCTGAAAATGAGAGGTGCTGATTTGACACTTGCAAAAAAGAACGCCAAACAAGGTAAGGGGTTTCATCTCAGCCTTAAGGAAAATGCAGTTTGGCTTTGAAAGGGCTCTCCCTTCATATGACTTTTCTGCAAGAGAGCGAACATGATGCCTCTTTTGCCGGCGAGACCTAGACTTGACCTGTCCATACAGCTATGCAAATAGTCACCCAAATTTCCCATCCCAAGTTGAGCACACTCTTTAACGGGCTGCTATTAGAGCCATCATGTCACCGAAGCAGTCAAGGGATAATGAAAGGCTGCTTGTGTTGCCGCCCGCCTGCTGCTCTGTTTCGAAGAAAATGGGCTCTTGAAAAAGGAAATGTCACACCATGGTGTGAAGATAAACAGAGGTATATCTTTGGAGTAGAAGGCAGAGCCTGTGGAAAGAGGCCCTGTAAATGACTTTGATTCCCCCTGGTGTGATGAATCATGGAGTCGCAAATCCTTTTTAGCTAATTGCTATCAGCTTGTGAGATTCCACCCCCACCCCCCACCCTTCCATGTTCAATATCAATTTTCAGGGCCAAGGGAGATAACACCTCTCCCCTGAGTCCACTGGCGACTCACCAATAATACATAAAACACACACACACACCCTGAACTAGCACCACTTAGCAATCGAAAGAGGGAAGTCATCTAATATGCAGCTGCCCCTGTTAACTAAAAGGAACAATATTAGGAAGAAATACAAGACATAACCAGGCTCTCCAGTGCTAAAATGCCCGTGACCTTCCTGTGAAAGCTGTCCCTTCTTTGTAAATTCATTGATAGCTCAGCCAGGAGGCACAAAAAAGAGATGCTCATACGCAGAAATACTGGGAAAGGTCTTTTGAAGGGCATGATGTTGTATTTGCAGCCTAATCTTATCAGACCCTCCATCAGCACATGCATATATACAGAGAGGCATGAGTACTTGAATTGGCTGAATCAGCTAAAGAACTTTGGACCTTGGCCACAGTTACATTTCCTCCACTCTTTCCAGGCATGGTCCATACTTAAAAGCTCAATGCCGAATTGACGTTTGTTCCAATTGAGCTTTAAAGAGTGGGTTTCAGCAGGGAACGCTCAGGGCAAGAACAATGCTCGGACACTGAGCTTTTGAGCATTGACCGGTGCCTGGAAAGAGCAGGGCAAAAGGTCAGTGTGGCTAAGCCCTTACACTGCCATTAGTTCCACTCTACAATATATCAATTGTTGAGATGTGCTGGATTTCCTGCATCTTCCTCTGTACAATCCTGCGGCATTTTTCAGAGCAACGCATCAGGCTTGCAGTGCTTCTGAAGTTGTGCTGCTCAATGTCAGAGCCATGTATTGTGTTTTATACTGTCCCTCCCCCTTTGTCAGTCTCAAGCAGGAGATCTAGCGCCCGGTAGGCCACCACACAAAGATGGCAAGATGTGTTTGGTTTGGTGGGTCGCAAGATGTGCAGAGTTCATTTAGTGACTTCCCCTCTGGTGACTGCTCTAGCTGGAGGGTGAGAAATTCATCACAGTGATGCTAATAATCTTGTCAAATATAGCATCTAGACTGGCTGTAACCTTTTGGTAAACCTGCTTAGCTACCAGTTGTTTTTGCACTTTTAAATCCATCCATTTTAAGACAATCACCACCAGCCACATAGGGCTTACTTTTTCCAGCCACGGGCATCAGCGGAAAAGACAGTGTTGTGCCATAGCTTAAGCAGACCATAGGCCTTGGGAGAAATTCTGTTCTGAAGAGTATATCAGAGTTTTGAGGTCTAGAGCTTTTACATTTATTCAGATTTGTTTTAAGAGACAGATTAAATATGGCTCCAAGTGCTTCTCCTTTAGAGGTTAACCTAGGGACAGTCACTAGCCAGTCTTGTACTAAGAACATATCTGAACAGGTGGTTTTGGGTAGCCAGTCTTGTACTAGGAACATATCTGAGGTGGTTTTGGGTTGCCTTGATAAAGGTTTGAAGAGTCATAGACACTTACAGTGGGAAGAACCTTGGAGGTTACTTGTCTAAATCCTTCACTCAGTATAAGAACTGTACTTCTGGTCGCAGATGCAGAATTCTTGTCTACAGGTGGGACTTTCTGGAAATATTGATGTTGAGCTTATCCACATGGATTTTGACAGGATTTCTTCTTGATTTCAACAAGACGTCTGCTGTTGTTTTACCACAAACACTAAAAATATTAACAATGTCCACACATTATATTCACTGTTATATGTACAGTATGCTATTTTGTACAGTGCTCTTTTGTTTTGGTAAAAAAATCGGTGCCAGTGCTCTTGATACAAGTGCCATGGGCAGCAAAAAAGAGAGAGGTGCTTATGCATTATACCCGTAAGTACTGTCACACACCAAAAAGCCCAGAATATATGTCTATTATTTGCATATGCTCTCCAGGTTTCCTAAAACAAACAGCAACAATCCGTACAAATGAATAAAAATGTGTATGTACTGATAGTTACAAAACTGTATTGCAGAAGTATAGTACTGCGTAGGGTGTGACTATTTCATACACGTTCAAGTACTGTACTACCAACTTTACTGTATGCTTGTGAAACATGCACCACTTCCAAACACCGTCTCCAACTCCTCAAAAGATCCATCAAAGGTGTCTCCGAAAATTTTTACACATCACTTGGGAAGACAGGCGAACTGTTACCAGTATGCTGGAAGAAGCAAAGATCACCAGTGTTGAAGCAATGATTCTTCAACATCAACTTTGTTGGACTGGTCATGTTGTGCGGATGCCAGATATTCGTCTTCCAAAGCAACTATTCTATTCCGAACTTAAAAATGGAAAGTGTAATGCTGGTGGCCAACAAAAGAGGTTTAAAGATTCTCTGAAGGCGAATCTTTAAAAAATGTAGTGTAAACACCAACAATTGGGAAACACTTGTCTGTGAGTGCTCCAGTTGGAGAACAGCCTTTACCAAAGGTGTCATGGGCTTTGAAGACACTCGAACTCAGGACGCAAGGGAGAAACATGCTAAGAGGATGGCAAGCTTAGCAAATCCACACTGTGACCAACTCCTGTCCAGTAACTAATGTTCCCACTGTGGAAGGACGTGTGGATCCAGAATTGGCCTCCTCGGTCACTTACGGACTCATTGTTAAAACCGTGTTTATGGAAGACAATCTTACTTGGCTACGAGTGATTGCCGAAGAAGAAGAATGTTCCTTCGTATAATATTGTGTATAAGTTGGGCTTTATTTAAAAACAATGCATAAGTGGCTTAAACAAGAGATACTTGACATGGTCCAATGTAGGCAAGCAGTAATAGTAAAAAAAATAAAAAAATAAACAAAATATTTGGTCTGAACCATCATAGATATTTCTTATAACCCAAGAAGGAAGGAGTCCATTAGTAGTGGCTGGTTTCTTAATAGCCTTTTTATATGGCCTAGTCATTCCTCTTAAAAGGAAACACTTGCAGTTAATGCTGGAGAAATGTGAGAGGCAGCAGATCAATGAGGAATTCTGAAATTGTGAAAATCAACAGAGAGGAAAGGGACTCTAGGAACAACTCCTGAGTTTCCGAGTAACATCATGTCCAGTGGCTCACTTGTGTTAATGTAGGGCTTGCTAATGCGCCTACAGGTGTGCTAAGAGGATGTGTCAGAATAAAAGCAGCTCTTTGCTTGAGCTCAGAAAGGAAATTGATGTTTACTCTTGTCTGGGGTTTTTTAGGCTATAAATCTGATGAGGAAGCTCTAGTGTCCTGGAGAATATCGAGACACAGCTGCCTATCCAGTTCATCAGTGCACAGGCCAAAAATCCATGGCATCTTTAAAAAGAAATTGGGTGCAGAGCAGCAATGAGAGTGATTCATACACATCCTGGTGCAGCCAGTGTCCAGATTTGTACTGAAGGAGACTTTCACTGTGGATGAGGAGCCACACACACAAATAGACACAGCTACCCCCATGGTCTGCCCCACTGCCAGTCCCTTCAGATGAACATCTGCATTCCATGGGGTTTATCATTGCCATCACCTGTGCCGTGTGAGGCATCCACTCATTCTTATCTCTGTGGTAAGACCCTGCATCAGTTTTTGCTACCCTATTTCAGCCATCAAATGTGTAAGAATAAAGAGGCCTTGGATTTCTTTCATATACTCTAAAAATAGGACCATTAACCCACTTCTTCAAGGAAATCAATCGAGATCTTGGGGCTATCACCAAGAAGGCCATGCCCATCTGAGCAACCATCCTAGAACCTTTGATGGATGGAATGTTGGACATAGCCTAATTTGAATATTTGAATGAGAAGGAGCATGCAGGAACAGACCATCTCTGAGACCTGGAGTCCCAGTTTATATAGCCAGCCATCCCTTGCCTATAGGAATATATGGGCCCTTGTAATTTAAAAGGTATAGATTTGACTGTAAGAGACATAGGGGTATGCTTAACTGCAGCCAAACTGTCCAGAAGATGAGACACCCTGCTCACTGAGGATATTGTGAATCTGTGGTTTCCCCACCTTGTCCAAAAATCAGATCTTTGTTGTAACAGATAAGGGTAACAGGTATGATATGTCACAATGATAACTGTACATACGATGAACAGGCCCGCCTAGAGATGTCTGTGCTTTTGAATGGGGAACAAGATGTGTGATGAGGTCTATTGTTGCAGACAACAGGTGTGAAATGCACAACAGTGATTCAGATCTGTACTGCAAAACAGCATCTCCTCTTTTGTGGGCGAGGGCCCTAAAAACACAACGCCAGCATTTGGGGAAGGCGAAAATATATCTGTGGAAATAATAAAGGGACGGCTTTTGCTAATCCCTGATATTTATTCCCTTAGCAGTGAATAAACTGAGCCAACCTCCCATTTATGCTGCTGTCAGGGAGCCCCTGGGGCATAGTTGGACTGTGCAGGATCAGGCCACCAGACTGTGAATTTAATGGGAGGCTGCTAAATGAGGCTGTTTCTAAAAACAAAAATAAAATAAATGGCATTCTTTTCTTCCTCAGGGAGATCTAGAGGCAGTGGTTTTTGCCTTTGAACATCCTCAAGTCAACCATCAAGAAAAGGTGATGAAGGTTAGGGAGGCTCCCCTGACATTTGGAGCCCTGGCATCAGCCTTTGCAATTATGGGCCACCTTTCTAGCAGATGGTAATTGAAAAGTGCGACCCACATGGGCTCCAGTCAATAATGGCGTCAGCATACAAATGACACTTAGCTTCCCTCACTCGCCATCCTCTGTTCTCCCTCTTCACCTTTTATCCTTCTCAGCATCGTGACTTAATCCACTCTAATGAGGTGAGCTTTATTGCCAAAAAGACAGCAGCTACCATAGCGCTTTCTCTTTCCCGGCACCACGGGGTTTGCGAGGAAGTCAAAATAAAAGAAGTGACTTTGTAAGTCTTCCAGGAAGGAGGACAATGTAGGCTTTGAAAAGTTACTGCGCAGCCTTTTCAACTGTGGGCTGCTATTTTTTCCTCCCTCCATCCCTGCCCAGGAACACTTTCAGGCTTGGTAAGATGCAGCCATCATTAAGGCAACATCAAGTCAAGGTATTGACTTTATTGTTGCACAGGCTTCACCTGGCTTGAAGGCCATTACTGCCAGCCACATGTCACTCTTTACGAACAGTAGGCAACGGCCGATATCAGGAAGTGTGTGAATTTCATTTACTCCCCCCACCCAAGTTTCTCTGGTCACAGTAGACTGTTTAAAGGTAGCCAAATGGCATGATTTCACACACAAACACACACAGGAAGTATTGCAAAAGGGGAGTGGTGGGTATTTTAAATTTATTTATTTTTTTGCTTTATTGAGGATTCCCCCACCCAACCTTTTGGCAGTCACTCTCAGTCAATATAGAAAACTCAGTCTATTCACATGTATGGCAGAGTCTACTTCGCTGCTGTGCTTTTGTCATTATATTTCCTTCTTTAATTGTTTGTTTGTTTGTTTTTTAAAAGTTATTTATGCTTTTCAGATTTATACATTTCACTAATTTTACAATTATTTTAACATTTCAAAACTTGACTTCTTTCCCCCTCTTTCTGCGATTCCTTATATTTATTTTTAATATCTTCTGTATATCCAAATTAACTTAATTTGCTCCTTTATTCATCTACTTTAAATATATACGCTTTCAAAACTGCAGGTTATTACGGCTTCCGGTTCAGCGCCAGCGCCGTCCAGCGGAGTCCGTCTCGAGCTCCGAGGCGACCCGACTCTGCAGGGGGGGGAGCAGCGGGAGCGCCGCTGCACCCCATAGAACCCCAAATTGAGCATTTTGGGGGCAGAATTAGCCCAGCAGCGCCCCAATCCTGACTCCCCAACTCTCCGGTAGGCTCTAATAAGAGCTCCGGAGTGAGAAGGGTTGCAGTCGCATGGGCCATTTTGGAGCGCCATCGCTACCCTTGCAGGGAGAAGCTCCGTGCCGGAGGCGGAGAACGCTGGATTTTTCTAAAGAAGGATTTGGCAAATCGAGAGACCGTGAGTAAAAAAAAGACTTAAAGATTTAAAATTGGACTTAAAATTTGGAACAGGGGTGAGATTTAAAAAACGGAAGCCGATCTCCCCCCTACTGATTCAAAGAGGAAGCAGCTTAAGGAAGACTCCCGGTGCCGGGGCAAAGAACTTTACCACTTGAATATTTCCAAAAACTGACTTAAGATTCTTCCCCAGAGGCAGGGTAAAGGGGGAGAACATTTTTAGACTGTAAGAACCCTGCAAGCATATGTAATTGAAGTAGAGACCCTCTCCATACCCTGAAAATTGGCCCCCCGAACAGGACAGCGAGTGGAAAACAATGGGGTGAGGGAAAGGAAGGAACTGACTTTTAAAGACTTTCGGTTTGATATTTGAGGGCTGAACGCAGCCTTTTGGAAATAATTAAAAAGTTGAAGATAAAATACATGGAATATAATGCATCCAGTTTGGACTATATGGAATAATTATAACTTGTAACCACTTCCTGCTTCCCAAGTTTTGCTCTGACCTTGAAAAGCTAGAAAAATGTCAACAAAAGATTACACACCTGGCTTCCAGGAGAAAGTTTTCAGACTCTTGTGGGAAATAAAAATTAGTATGCATAAGACTCAACAACAATTGGAAGGAATAAACCAAGATGTACAGAAAGACGAGACCCTTCAAGAAATGGTCCAAGAGGATAAAAAGACTGATGATTCGAACTACAATAAAACCGAAGAAAATGGGGATGGAACACAGGATTTGGAAAAGAACAAAGATATAGCCGAGAGTTGGAATACCCCTCCTTTCGAGGGGGAGAAGCAAGAATTTTTGAAGAGACAGAAAACCCACAAGAAAAGCATCCTGCAAAGAAGAAGGGACTTCTGGGGGGAGGAGAATAGAGAAGCCTGAATCATCTTTGGATGATTTTTGGTAAAGTTTAAATAGTTGGGTGGACACTCACCTGCTCTCTTCTTACCCTAGGACCCCTCGGTGGCAGGGGGGGTTGCCGGGGTGAGGAGGGAGGGGTGGGGATAAGCCCAATTATAAAATGCACCACCATCGACTGCGCACTGTTCATGGGAATACCTTGTGGCAGGAGGGATCTCGTGGAGGGTGGGTTAGAAGAAGGTGGAAATTATGTTACCTAATTGTATATGTGTCTTTGTTTTGTTAACATGTAAAATTAATAAAAATTATTATAAAAACAAAAACAAAACTGCAGGTTATTACAATAATCCTGCCAATGTTCTTATCTGTTTACAATTTATCTGTAAATATTCAATAAACCATTTCCATTCTTTTATAAAAAGTTTGTTATCTTGATTTCTTATTCTTCTGGTAAGTTTCGCCATTTCTGCATATTCCATAAGTTGTTGTATCCATTCTTCTTTTGCTGGGACTTCTGCTCCTTTCCATTTGTGGCGAGTAGCATTCTTGATGCTTGTAGTAGCATACATGAATATGTATATTCAGGCAGTTCTGTCCCTATACAGCGGACCCTCGAGTTATGTACCGCTCTAGATACGTAATTTTCGGGTTACGAACACAGCAAACCAGGAAGTGTATACTTCCAGGCTACACTGCACGCACATGCACAGAAGCGCTCTATCACACTCCGTGCGTGCGCAGAAGCAACACCTCCATTTACAGACTTTTCAGGTTAAGTACGGACCCCTGGAACGAAATTAATTCGTATCCGGAGGATCCACAAAAGAAAAGCTTCTGGATTATTATTTTTTACAAACTTTATTTTAAACATCCTTTTCAATTCATTATATATCACTTCCCAGTAAGCTTTAACCTTACTACAAGACCACCACATATGATAAAAAGAACCTTCTTTGCGTGGATAGGTGGAGTCCCCCCCAACCCCAGGCAACTTCTGAGCAGAATAATGACTCAAGACAACGTGCTATGGGATTAAAATTGGCCACAACTTTATCAAGTTTCAGACATAGGGAGACCTTGGCTAAGGCATTGGGCATTTATCCTTCCCAGTCCCCAGCCGGGGATCTGGGACACTTCAGGGTTATCCAGAATGTGTGGGGATTGGGCTGGCTCTGGAGAACATAGGTTCAAGCAGAGAGCCCCCCCCCCCCGTTCACCGCTGTTGGAAGGGAGAGCAATGACAACCTCTCGGTTTATGGTCAATGCCTCCCTTCAAGACCCCTTTAATGGGGAACCCTGGTATCACCGCCGCAAAGGGGACGTGGGACAGCGCTTCACGCCCCCCCTCCAATTTAGGAAGATAGACTAAAGGATTCCGCCCAAGGCCCGAAACCACAAAAGTTGTGATATTTTGCTATGGGGAAGGCAAAACTTGCCAAGGCAGGAAAATTTCTTTCCGGCCCTTAAACAGCAACCTTGACATAGCAGCACCTGCGTACCTGTGGAGAAGAGGTTAACCTGCACAAGAAGATTTAACTGAGGGAGGAGAGGGTGGGAGAAGCTCTGGAGCCGACTGCCGCTTCGCAGGTAAGATTCACCTTCTGTTGTGTGGGCAGCGTGATTCCTCCCCTTACCTGGCCAATCCCCTGGCAACGCCTCCCCAGGTGGGATTGGGCGGTTGACTGAGGTAGGCGGAGACCCCAAGTATCCGGACTGGGGAGGATGAAGCCAGTCCAAACTACCAGGAGCTGCACTGGGATCCAGGGGGCTGCACGCGGCCATGCAAAAGTCTGATGTGGGAAGCGGTCATTATCAGCCTTCTGATCCTAAATCAGCTGTTCCTTCAGATAACAAACACACAACAGTACAGGATTCTGTAGCAAGAGCAGTGGCAGTGGTAGATAGTGGCTAGATGTGGTTGGGGGAAATGTGTTATGGAAAGAATGAATGTGGTTTGGAATCCTAGGATGTCACCACTGCAGGCAGTTTTTTCAGTTAGGTCTGTTACCAAGTATAGAGAGTAAGAGAGTGAGTTTTACTGTGTGTTTGTTTTATACTGCTATGTGCCTCAGAATAAGTCTGTGAAATCCCATAAGTCTGCCAGTTTCATGTGTATGTGACGTGTGTGTTTTCAGTGCTTTTTTCTGGGGGGGGGGGAACGCAGGGGTACTCATACCCCTAAACATTTTGTGAATCGAACGGGAGAAGAAACTAAAATTTTTAACAAAATAAAAAAATTCCTTCCAGTAAATATGCACCTTAGAGACCAACTACGTTTGTCATTGGTATGAGCTTTTGTGCGCATATTGATCCAGATGGTTGATCCATATTGCTTTCAGACTGATTGACGTCAACGCAACTCTCTGAATCTGAAATTAGAGGGGGAAAGCTTGAGAACGGCTGTCCTATTGCATTTAATCTGACATCATGCTGGTAATATTCCTTCCATCGTAACAGTTATAAAAGCCCTCAAGCAACCTGCCCCGTCTTTGCAGCAGGTTGGCAGTCCTCTCGCTAACGATATGGCAGTCCTCTCGCTAACGAAGTTAGGCCTTAACAACATGATGAAAGGGCCTATGCAATTTTGTGAGGAAAACTTCCTGAAAATCAACTGTTCCAAAACAAAAATCATACCCTTTGGTACGCTTAAACCGAGTCCTTCGTGGAATCTCGAGGGCAACACCATCGGACAATGACCCGTATTTAAATACTTGGGCATTACTTTCCATCATAGACTATCGTGGTCAGCCCATCTAAATGTGATCACTTTGGCCGGCCGCCGAACGGTGGAGGCGCTGGTAAAAATTTTCTATGCCAAAGGAGGCCAGCTGGTGGCACCAATCAGAAAGGTCTATATCAGTAAAATCCCTCCAATGCTGCTATACGGGGCGGAAATATGGGGGTGGAATTTGAAAGCACTCCAATGCCTGGAGACCCTGCAAAACCACCTAGCAAGAAAGATCTTGGGCCTCCCTAACGGGACCATATCCGCACAACTAAGAATGGAACTGGGACTGCCATCTATCGTTGCAAGAGCCCACATCAGGATAATCACTTACTATAAATCTCTTGCAGAAGCTCCAAATGGGGCTGCTGATTCTTCTAGACTTGTCAGCCGCCTTCAACATCGTCGATTATGAGCTTTTAGACCACCGCCTTGCCGACGTGGGGATTCAAGGCACAGTCCAACAATGGCTGCGTTCCTTTATCTCAGGTCGGGGACAGAGGGTGGCGCAAGGGAGGGGGTTGTCACTGCGGCACTCCTTGGTGTGTGGAGTCACACAAGGTGCAATCCTTTCCCCGATGCTTTTTAATATCTTCATGCGCCCCCTTGCCCAGATTGTCCGGAGTTTTGGGCTGGGTTGCCATCAATATGCTGATGACACCCAGATTTATCTGTTGATGGATGGCCGTCCTGCCTCGGCCCCGGACACACTGACCAAGTGCTTGGAAGCTGTGGCTGGATGGCTACGTGGGAGTCGGCTGAAGCTAAATCCTTTGAAGACACTTGGACACAGTCTCCCTCCCCATAGTGGGGCGTATTGCAGTGTGGTGTAGTGGTTAAGAGCGGTAGACTCGTAATCTGGGGAACCGGGTTCGAGTCTCCACTCCTCCACAAGCAGCTGCTGGGTGACCTTGGGCTAGTCACACTTCTCTGAAGTCTCTCAGCCCCACCCACCTCACAGGGTGTCTGTTGTGGGGGAGGAGGGGAAAGGAGATTGTTAGCCGCTTTGAGACTCCTTCGGGTAGTGATAAAGCGGGATATCAAATCCAAACTACTCTTCTTCTTCTTCTTCTTCTTCTTCTTCTTCTTCTTCTTCTTCTTCTTCTTCTTCTTCTTCTTCTTCTTCTTCTTCTTCTTCTTCTTTATAAAATTATAATTTTAGTACTTATGTCTAAATTTGCATCAACACATTTTAATTAGCATATGGAAATTTTATGAAAATCTATGCCTGGGGGGGGTGCATTCACCCTTCTTTTGATGAAGTATACTAGATGTCATGCTAACAAAGTGACAATTACCAGACAAGACCCTCCTTGGCTAGGAGACATAAAGGAGAGCTATTACATGACCGCCCATGTCTTAGGACAAGCTTACAAGAGATAGTCCCTTCTTGGCGGTGAGGCCAAAATGGTTACATTCTTAAATGGCTCTACTATCAATATGTTTCTCCTAATGTGAAAACAAAGCACTCATTCAACATGTTACCCACCCAACCCATTTTAAGGCTCTTATGCCTGTGATGAAACCCTTGTCCCATACAAAATAAACAAAAAGAAGTGTGTAAGTGTGTGTGTGTGTGTACCCTGACTAATCAATCAGCTCAACATAAAACAAATAAGGGGGGAAATTAAAATAAAAGTGAAGGTAGCAGACTCAAATAAACTTTGTGATAATTCAATACATGCCCAAAATCTAATAGCTACGTTCCCCTCACAGAGCTGCAAGCCCCAGAGTTCCCTAGGAAGAGGAACTAACCTCTCCGCTCCCTTCATAAACTCCAGTTCCCAGGATTTTAGAGGGGGAATTCATGACTGTGTAAATATGTGTGATATTGCTTTAAATGTGTAGAATATTGGGTAAGAAGGATGAAGACACAGCTCTCAAAACAACCAGCTCTTTATTCTAGCTCTGAGTCCAGACTGAACAGTACCTTAGCCAACTGGCTTATACAGTGGTACCTCGGTTTATGAACACAATTGGTTCCGGAAGTCTGATCATAAACTGAAGCGTTCATAAACTGAAGCGAACTTTCCCATTGAAAGTAATGGAAAGTGGATTAATCCGTTCCAGACGGGTCCGCGGAGTACTCAACCTGATTTGAGAGGGATTTTAGAGGCGGAATTCATGACTGTGTAAATAGGTATGATACGGCTTTAAATGTATGGTGCAGATGGGCCCTAAAACCACAAGGAGATTAACATCTGGATCAGAGAGGGGAAGGCAGAGGGCAAGGAAGACCTTACATAGGAATGAATGGATTATGAAGTCACAGAATCAAAGAATCATAGAGCTAGAAGGGAATAGAGGGTCATCTAGGCCAACAGCCTGCAATGCAAGGGCTCGAACCCATGACCCTGACCTGAAAATGAAAGCTATGGTAGGAACTGCGGACAGCCAGAAGCGAAGTTGAATGAAATGCCAAGGCAAAGAGTTGGGCGAGAGATCTGGCAGTGGTGCCTTTTGCTTCCTCTTTCTGGGAACACCCTCCTGAGTCACCCTGAGAGCAAACGGGTTGCTGTGAGTGTGGCTGTTAGAAGAGCAGAAAGGAAGGGCCCCCTTCTCAATCCTCAATACAAAATGGCTTGACCCAAGAGAGAAAGCAAACTGGGAACAAAGCAAAGAGGACCTCCAGACCAGCGTTAGTCGTGGGTGAGATTCAGCCACATCCCAGCAGATCCCGGTTGTGTAGTCAAGGGCACAACAAACCCACTCCACCCAAAAGAATTGACTTTTTACACTAAGAGATGAAAAAGTGCACGGGAAAGTGTGGGATAATGACAGCTTGAAGCAACATCGCTCACATGCACTGCATACATTTAAGCACATGGCCTCCTCCACAGAACTAGAGAACTGTAGTTTACCCCTCATAGTGCTACCGTTCCTAGGACCCTTAACAGGGCCGTCTTGAGCAGATCGCGCGCCCTGGTGCTGAGGGGCAGAGATCGCTCCGCCGCCCGCCCCGCCCTCGCAGGGCGCAATTGGTCTCCGCACGGCTTCGCAGCGCGGCGCCCTCCTTCGCCGCGCGGTGCCCTCCTTGCCAGGCCGGCGCCCGGCTTACCAGCCCCGCGCCATGGTGCACTGTGCCACCGGGGGTCTACGAAGAGCAGGCCCTGACCCTTAACAAACTACAGATTTGTTTGTGAGATTGTCTTCCCTCATACATGCCCTCTCGGACTGCTTTGGTCTGTGGAACTGGGACTGTGACAAGCGCCACATAATACCCATTCTGCATCTGTAAGAAACGGATCTTTTAATGTGGTGGCCCCTACACTTTGGAACTCCCTGCCAATTGATATCCTGCAGGCAGCTTCACTGTACTCTTTTTGGTACCGACTTAGATCATTTTTGCTTATAAGCCTACTTCTCTGTCTGAAATACTGATGTGTTTTTAGTTTACTGGTTTTAATTTTCTGAACGTTTTAATTGGTTTTACTAATAATTTTATTGTTGTATTCATTTTTAAACTCCCGAGGGGTTTTTGTCTTTTTTTTTAAGCAGCATATAAACTTTATGAAATGCATATATGCATAGATAAATTTATGGTGTAGATGCAGCTGCCTTCTAAACTCCCTGGAAAACAAATCAGAATAAGTGTGCAATCAAACAAGTTGCTCAAGACTTTAAGACTCCTTTATTTTCCAAGGGGCGATGGTTGTAGCCCCAACTTAAGGCTTCTTGATTTTTGAATGGGTGATGGTAGTAGATTGTAGTGATTGTAGATAATTGGGACTGCAATAATTTGGCTTTATTTTTTAATTCCTTATCCTTTGGATTTTTGTTTAATAGCTTCTCATTTAGTTCTATCTCTTTCTGTATCTGTTTTAACTTAAACTCCTTCGCTCTTTTCTGTATTATGTTCTGTTGGATGTACAAGCCCCTTATATATGCTTTCCCCGCACCCCAAACCGTTCTTATATAAATATCTTGAGTCATATTTATTTCAAAATATTCCTTCATTCTTTTTTGTGCCTCTTTTACTATTTTTTCGTCATTAAATAACCACTCATTCATCCTCCAACTGTTATTCCTTCTTTTATTCCATGCTTTTTCACTTTCCTCCCAAGCCACTGAACAGCTTTTCAGCCCTGTCCAGGTTCTGAGAGACTTTGTGAATGATCTTTTCAAGTACTTTCTTCTGGTTATTTAGTTCTTCGATTTCATTCTGCAGGTCCTGCAGCCAGTCAATCACATGATTCAGATCTGCTCGCATTGTACTGAGCTCCTGTAATCATATCAAATATATTTTCACCACATTGTCAGGATGAACAGTCCAGTGAAACAATAATTTGGCAAGAACCACCCTTTCCTTTCTTATTCCAGGTACTGCCACTGAGTGTGCCTTGATTGGAATTGATTGAGGGCCCTCTCGGTGGCAGTTCCGCACCTGTCAAATGCACTCCCTTGTGCAACGGGAACATGGTCACCCACCCAGTGAGTTTTAAAACTCAATAAGGGTTTCAACCCTGGTCTCCCCAGGCCTAAGGTTCAACTGCATCATACTCACTCACTTGTGACCCCACAAAAGGAGGGCATTTTCAGCCTAATATTACTTTCAACTGGGGTAAATAGCAACCCTGGGGAGGCAGATCAGAACTGTGCAGGGGGGGGGTTGAATTCCCCCAGGAACATCATGTGTGAACATCCCCTCTTAATTGCCACTCTTTAGTTCAAAACCAACTGTGGAAGGGCACATCATGTGCTGACAGTGCAGCCCTGTGCGTCTTTTTTTAAGTCTTCTGGGGTTCCACGGGGCTTACTCTCAGGTAAGGTGGCAGCGCAGAGGATGGAGAGGGGCCACCATGCTGCACAGCACAATTACCTGAATACCCTGGGCAAGAGCTGCCACTTCATTGGCTTCCTTTTCATCTGCACCCACAAGCTGCTCCTTGGCATCAGAAACCTCAATGGTTTCTTTTTCTAAGAGGGTCACGGTTTTCTCCATTTCTGCGGAGGTCTGAATCTGTTCCAGATGAAGAGCTGTCAGCTCCATTGGCATCACTGCAACCTAAAGAGGACAACCAAGAAAGAGGGATAATCAAGATATTAATTCCTTACTGTTCCAATCTTCAGTTCCCCACATTTCATAATCAATTTCAGATACAGAAAAAAAGTTAAGAAAATGCATCAACATTTTAGTGGGCAATTAGGTACCAGAATCTGCCAGTGATTTTGCTTTCTAACTAATCAGGAACTGTAGTTTGTTAAGGGTGCTGGGAATTGTAGCTCTGAAAGATACAGATCCCACGATTCTTTGGAGGAAGTCATGTGCTTAAAATATATGGTGTGTATACAGCCATTGTCTTTGAACAGCCCTGTTAATAATACTGAGCTTGCAATCAATACAAGCAGATAATGAAACAGTTACAAGTTCCCATATAATCTACCTGTTTAAACACAACCAGAGACATGGGCTCCTTGCTAAGCTGCTCAAACTCCTCCTCTTCCGTCCCCCTAGCTTTCTCTCCTCCCAAGCCACTGTTTAGCTTTTCAGCCCCCTCTGGCTTCAGATAGCATACCTCAGGGTTATTCCCGTGTTCTTTCTTCTGGGTAATCCCCTTCTTGTGTTCTGATTGGACCTTGAGAAAGGAGGTATTTGCCGGGTTCAGCATATCGGGAGCCAAAAGGGCATCTTCCAGGACTGGCATTGCCTCAGCAAGGTCCCCCTCGCACTGCTCCTGTAATCATATCAAATATATTTTCACCACATTGTCAGGATGAAGAGTCCAGTGAAACGATAACTTGGCAAGAACCCCCCTTTCCTTTCTTATTCCAGGTACTGCCACTGAGTGTGCCTTGATTGGAATTGATTGAGGGCCCTCTCGGTGGCAGTTCCGCACCTGTCAAATGCACTCCCTTGTGCAACGGGAACATGGTCACCCAGTGAGTTTTAAAACTCAGTAGGGGTTTCAACCCTGGTCTCCCCTGGCCTAAGGCTCAACTGCATCATACTCACTCACTTGTGACCCCACAAAAGGAGGGCATTTTCAGCCCAATATTACTTTTAACTCTGGGGTAAATAGCAACCCTGGGGAGGCAGATCAGAACTGTGCAGGGGGGGTTGAATTCCCCCAGGAACATCATGTGTGAACATCCCCTCTTAATCGCCACTCTTTAGTTCAAAACCAACTGTGGAAGGGCACATCATGTGCTGACAGTGCAGCCCTGTGGGTCTTTTTTCAGTCTTCTGGGGTTCAATGGGGCTTACTCTCAGGTAAGGTGGCAGAGCAGAGGATGGAGAGGGGCCACCATGCTGCACAGCACAATTACCTGAATAACCTTGGCAAGAGCTGCCACTTCATTGGCTTCCTTTTCATGTGCACCCACTAGCTGCTCCTTGGCATCAGAAACCTCAATGGTTTCTTTTTCTAAGAGGGTCACCGTTTTCTCCATTTCTGCGGAGGTCTGAATCTGTTCCGGATGAAGAGCTGTCAGCTCCATTGGCATCACTGCAACCTAAAGAGGAGAACCAAGAAAGAGGGATGATCAAGATATTAATTCCTTACTGTTCCAATCTTCAGTTCCCCACATTTCATAATCAATTTCAGATACAGGAAAAACCCATGACAAAAATGCATCAACATTTTAGTGGGCAATTGGGTACCAGAATCTGCCAGTGATTTTGCTTTCTAAGGAACTGTAGTTTGTTAAGGGTGCTGGGAATTGTAGCTCTGAAAGATACAGTTCCCAGGATTCTTTGGAGGAAGTCATGTGCTTAAAACATATGGTATGTATACAGCCATTGTCTTTGAACAGCCCTGTTAATAATACTGAGCTTGCAATCAATACAAGCAGATAATGAAAACAGTTACAAGTTCCCATATAATCTACCTGTTTAAACACAACCAGAGACATGGGCGCCTTGCTGACCTGCTCAAACTCCTCCAAGCTGTATTCCACATGAAATCCATTGAGTAAAAACTTGAAATTCCCTGAGTTCTTAATAATGTTCTTTCCCAGTCTCATGTTCTCTACACCTTGCTGTTTAAAAGTTGCCACTAGCAGCACTGGCTCTGAGTAGGCACCCATCTCTTCACCGCCGATGTCAAGTAAGACTAGGATTCCAAACTGGATGGCGTTCTCCAAAGTTCTTACAAAAATGGAGTCAGACAACTTGGTAATAAAGAGCTTATTGCCCTTTTCCATATTTTGGACCCACTTGTTGGCTTGCCCTTGAGGATCAATCATATCGGGAGCCAAAAGGGCAGTTTTCAGGGCTGGCATTGCCTCGGCAAGGTCCCCCTCGCACTCCTCCTGTAATCATATCAAATATATTAACACCACATTGTCAGGATGAACAGTCCAGTGAAACGATAATTTGGCAAGAACCCCCCTTTCCTTTCTTATTCCAGGTACTGCCACTGAGTGTGCCTTGATTGGAATTGATTGAGGCCCTCTCGGTGGCAGTTCCGCAGCTGTCAAATGCACTCCCTTGTGCAACGGGAACATGGTCACCCAGTGAGTTTTAAAACTCAGTAGGGATTTCAACACTGGTCTCCCCTGGCCTAAGGCTCAACTGCATCATACTCACTCACTTGTGACCCCACAAAAGGAGGGCATTTTCAGCCCAATATTACTTTTAACTCTGGGGTAAATAGCAACCCTGGGGAGGCAGATCAGAACTGTGCAGGGGGGGTTGAATCCCCCTCTCAGGAACTTCATGTGTGAACATCCCCTCTTAATTGCCACTCTTTAGTTCAAAACCAACTGTGGAAGGGCACATCATGTGCTGACAGTGCAGCCCTGTGCGTCTTTTTTTAAGTCTTCTAGGGTTCCACGGGGCTTACTCTCAGGTAAGGTGGCAGAGCAGAGGATGGAGAGGGGCCACCATGCTGCACAGCACAATTACCTGAAAAACCTTGGCAAGAGCTGCCACTTCATTGGCTTCCTTTTCATCTGCACCCACTAGCTGCTCCTTGGCATAAGAAACCTCAATGGTTTCCTTTTCTAAGAGGGTCACCGTTTTCTCCATTTCTGCCGAGGTCTGAATCTGTTCCGGATGAAGAGCTGTCAGCTCCATTGGCATCACTGCAACCTAAAGAGGAGAACCAAGAAAGAGGGATAATCAAGATATTAATTCCTTACTGTTCCAATCTTCAGTTCCCCACATTTCATAATCAATTTCAGATACAGGAGGGGGAAAACCCATGACAAAAATGCATCAACATTTTAGTGGGCAATTGGGTACCAGAATCTGCCAGTGATTTTGCTTTCTAACTAATCAGGAACTGTAGTTTGTTAAGGGTTCTGGGAATTGTAGCTCTGAAAGATACAGTTCCCAGGATTCTTTGCAGGAAGTCATGAGCTTTAAACATATGGTATGTATACAGCCATTGTCTTTGAACAGCCCTGTTAATAATACTGAGCTTGCAATCAATACAAGCAGATAATGAAAACAGTTACAAGTTCCCATATAATCTACCTGTTTAAACACAACCAGAGACATGGGCGCATGTCTGACCTGCTCAAACTCCTCCTCTTCCGTCCCCCTAGCTTTCTCTCCTCCCAAGCCATTGTTCAGTATTTCAGCCCCCTCTGGCTTCAGATAGCATACCTCAGGGTTATTCCAGTGTTCTTTCTTCTGGGTAATCCCCTTCTTGCGTTCTGATTGGACCTTGAGAAAGGAGGTATTTGCCGGGTTCAGCATATCGGGGGCCAAAAGGGCAGTTTTCAGGGCTGGCATTGCCTCGGCAAGGTCCCCCTCGCACTGCTCCTGTAATCATATCAAATATATTTTCACCATATTGTCAGGATGAACAGTCCAGTGAAACGATAATTTGGCAAGAACCCCCCTTTCCTTTCTTATTCCAGGTACTGCCACTGAGTGTGCCTTGATTGGAATTGATTGAGGGCCCTCTCGGTGGCAGTTCCGCACCTGTCAAATGCACTCCCTTGTGCAACGGGAACATGGTCACCCACCCAGTGAGTTTTAAAACTCAGTAGGGATTTCAACCCTGGTCTCCCCTGGCCTAAGGCTCAACTGCATCATACTCACTCACTTGTGACCCCACAAAAGGAGGGCATTTTCAGCCCAATATTACTTTTAACTCTGGGGTATATAGCAACCCTGGGGAGGCAGATCAGAACTGTGCAGGGGGGGTTGAATCCCCCCAGGAACATCATGTGTGAACATCCCCTCTTAATCACCACTCTTTAGTTCAAAACCAACTGTGGAAGGGCACATCATGTGCTGACAGTGCAGCCCTGTGCGTCTTTTTTTAAGCCTTCTAGGGTTCCACGGGGCTTACTCTCAGGTAAGGTGGCAGAGCAGAGGATGGAGAGGGGCCACCATGCTGCACAGCACAATTACCTGAATAACCTTGGCAAGAGCTGCCACTTCATTGGCTTCCTTTTCATCTGCACCCACTAGCTGCTCCTTGGCATAAGAAACCTCAATGGTTTCCTTTTCTAAGAGGGTCACCGTTTTCTCCATTTCTGCCGAGGTCTGAATCTGTTCCGGATGAAGAGCTGTCAGCTCCATTGGCATCACTGCAACCTAAAGAGGAGAACCAAGAAAGAGGGATAATCAAGATATTAATTCCTTACTGTTCCAATCTTCAGTTCCCCACATTTCATAATCAATTTCAGATACAGGAGGGGGAAAACCCATGACAAAAATGCATCAACATTTTAGTGGGCAATTGGGTACCAGAATCTGCCAGTGATTTTGCTTTCTAACTAATCAGGAACTGTAGTTTGTTAAGGGTGCTGGGAATTGTAGCTCTGAAAGATACAGTTCCCAGGATTCTTTGGAGGAAGTCATGAGCTTTAAACATATGGTATGTATACAGCCATTGTCTTTGAACAGCCCTGTTAATAATACTGAGCTTGCAATCAATACAAGCAGATAATGAAAACAGTTACAAGTTCCCATATAATCTACCTGTTTAAACACAACCAGAGACATGGGCTCCTTGCTGAGCTGCTCAAACTCCTCCTCTTCCGTCCCCCTAGCTTTCTCTCCTCCCAAGCCACTGTTTAGCTTTTCAGCCCCCTCTGGCTTCAGATAGCATACCTCAGGGTTATTCCCGTGTTCTTTCTTCTGGGTAATCCCCTTCTTGCGTTCTGATTGGACCTTGAGAAAGGAGGTATTTGCCGGGTTCAGCATATCGGGGGCCAAAAGGGCAGTTTTCAGGGCTGGCCTTGCCTCGGCAAGGTCCCCCTCGCACTGCTCCTGTAATTATATCAAATATATTCTTACCTATTCATCTACTTGCACTTTGACATGCTTTTGAACTGCTAGGTTGGCAGGAGCAGGGACCGAGCAACAGGAGCTCACCCCGTCGCAGGGATTCGAACTGCCAACCGTCTTCTCGGCAAGCCCTAGGCTAGTCACATTTTTTTCTTACCTCAGCATGCTTGGTGCCAGAAATTGACACCAAGAGAATTATCCAGAAAATAGACATCGTAATCTATGAAAAAAGAAAAGCATATGAATATTGTTTTTAGACATATTTTAAATCCCAGAACATTTTCCCGCCCAGTCTGTTCACCTAACAACTTACATCTTCACAGCTGATCAGCTCAAGCTGAAATGCCCTCTGTGCACCAGAAAACCTCAATATATACGTAACATTGGTTTGTGATGTAAACTCACCCCCCTTTCTTGAATCATTATGCCAAGATGGGAAAAGTTAAAATTGTCACTGCTAGGCAAACTTTCAGTGATAAAAAAGGGTATTTTGCCTAGAATGATATTTTTATTTCAAATAATACCTGTTGTGACTGATTTACTATTTAAAGAATGGCAAAATGGGTTTATCTAAGTGTTATGGCAATGAAAAAAACCACAAGTTAAAATGAAAGTACTGCAAGATGTAAAGGAAAGGGGAGGATTGGAACTGCCTGATTAGAATTTGTATTTTTCCACCTATTGCTTAGTGTGGATGAAGAAGTGAGTGATCCTAAGACAGGCATCCCCCGACTTCGGCCCTCCAGATGTTTTGAATCAATCCCCATCATCCCTGACCACTGGTCCTGTTAACTAGGGATCATGGGAGTTGTAAGCCAAAACATCTGGAGGGCCGCAGTTTGGGGATGCCTGTCCTAAGAAATAGGAGGATTTCGGAATAAGAAGATCATGATTTAAGGTTTGGATGACATGGATATCTGTGGTATGACAAGGTCAAAGTGAATGTGGACTTTAACAATCATTTTGTGAGATGCACTATATTGAGAATCTGGAGTAGATATAAACCTAGGTTGTAGGTGAAGATACCCTTATGGACTTCAATGCAAGACGCACTTCATACGGAAAGAGGTGACAGGTAAAGAGAAATGGTTAGTCTAGGGGAGGCCAGATGACTTCACCTATTGCAGCTTTCCTTCTATAGGTTTGTTAGATTTGTGCATTGCTTCCCACTAAGAAAGTGCCAATACAGTCCAGCTGTTCTTCTGGTTTGTGCCAGAGCATTCCTACATCCCACTCTTCCTGAATTCTGAGTGAACTCGAAGAATTCCAGAACAAAAAATTCAAGAACAGTAGCACATGTGCTATACTACAGTTTTAAGTTTCCCCAGTTCATTCCTTTTCATACACATATCAGTGTGTTCTGCAGTTTCAGCTGGACGCAGCTCAACATGGGCTTCCTCAATGACACTTCCCTATCTTTCTAGGGCACAAATGAGTTGGGGGAACTAAAGCAGTTGCTCCCAAAGGCTTATGGCGCAACAAGGTGGAGGTGGGCAAACGGGAAGATGAAGCTCACAGGATCCTTTGCTGCTGCTCCTCACTCTCCAGGACTTTCTGCCTGAGGCAGTTCCCTCATGCTGCCTCGTACATGGCCAGCTCTTCCAGGACAGGTGGCCAGACTACCATCACAAAGCTAGCGTGACCATGGGACCCTCAATGACTGCTGTTCTGATGGGTCTAGAAGTGGTTCTCCTAGAGGGGCACAGCTGTAACACTGGCTTCCCGCAGGGGTATCTCTGCCATTCACCAGGAGGGAGAGAGGGAGGTTGGCAAGGAGATTGGCGCAGTGCAAGGGGAATGTTAGGAGTGCTGGGCTGAGCACCCTGCTGCACCTGCACCCCCCTGATCTCCATGCTGCCTCCCATGCTGCCCTGTCCCCCTGGGAACTATTGTTACAGCTCCACTCCACTGGGTTGGTTATTGGCTGTATACAGTTGCATAAGCATTGGATAGAGTGTAGGTTGGTCATGTATTCTGCTATACAGAGGACAGTCCCCGTTCGGAACAGCTGTCCAGTACAAGTTCAATTTCAGTTTAAATAACCCTTAAAAGGAAAACAGGTTTGTCCCATCGACAGGTAGCACCTGAACAGCAGAGTGAGTATGCACAAAGGACACTTGGACACAGTCTCCCTCCCCATCGTGGGGTGTAATGCATTCTTTATAAAATTATGATTTTAGTACTTATGTCTAAATTTGCATCTACACATATTAATTAGCAGATGAAAATGAAAGCTATGGTAGGAACTGGGGACAGCCAGAAGCGAAGTTGAATGAAATGCCAAGGCAAAGAGTTGGGCGAGAGATCTGGCAGTGGTGCCTTTCGCTTCCTCTTTCTGGGAACACCCTCCTGAGTCACCCTGAGAGCAAACGGGTTGCTGTGAGTGTGGCTGTTAGAACAGGGGAATCCTCAATACAAAATGGCTCGACCCAAGAGAGAAAGCAAACTGGGAGCAAAGCAAAGAGGACCTCCAGACACTGGTCTGGGTGGGATTCAGCCACATCCCAGCAAATCCTGGTTGTGCAGTCCAAGGCGATTGGGAGGCCTTGAACAACAAACCCACTCTTCCCAAAAGAATGGACTTTTTACAAAATATTCCCCCTCTGGGGAAAGCTGATAAGTTTTCCAGGACTTCTACATCTTTACAATAAGCAATTGGAAAGAACAGAGAGCTGGAGGAGCCTGTCCTTGTCGTCTGTTACTCTCCTACCATAGTTACATTCGCCTAGGAATACAGTGGTACCTCGGTTTATGAACACAATTGGTTCCGGAAGTCTGTTCATAAACTGAAGCGTTCATAAACTGAAGCGAACTTTCCCATTGAAAGTAATGGAACGTGGATTAATCCGTTCCAGACGGTCCGCGGAGTAACCGTTCATAAACTGAAGCGAACTTTTCCATTGAAAGTAATGGAAAGTGGATTAATCCGTTCCAGACGGGTCCGTGAAGTACTTAAACTGAAGCGTTCATAAACTGAAACATGGGTGTAATTGGTTCCGGAAGTCTGTTCATAAACTGAAGCGTTCATAAACTGAAGCGAACTTTCCCATTAAAAGTAATTGAAAGTGAATTAATCCGTTCCAGATGGGTCCGCGGTGTTCATAAACCGAAAATTCATAAACCGAGGTGTTCATAAACCGAGGTTCCACTGTAGAAACAACGCATTGGAATGAAAATGGAAAGATGTTTATGGAGAATGCAGATACCTTCTGTTTAAAACAGAAGACTAAATAAGACTCCTCACAAGGTGACCGGAGCCCACATACAGCAGGCTCAGGGGGAATTGGAACCTACAGGTGGGACACATTTAATAAGCAGCCATATGTTAGCTGGCCTTGCCTTACTAGGGATGGTGGAGTTTTGTCACAAATCCCAATATACTATGGGGTTTGTGAGGGCGTTTAGTGACAGGGCTGAGGTGGGGGTTGTGAGAGGGCTGAAGTGGGGTTTGTGACTCAAACCCTTAGGATGAGTCCCCAGTAGCATTTCATCTTTCAGCCTTGGAGATGTTAGCAGTCATGGAACTGGACAATAGCCCTTTAAAGAACACAGCCAGCTCCTCCGCAAAGGCAGGGCTAATTGCAGGACCGGGTTTGCCAACCTCAACCTCTTTGCTGAGACAACATCCACCCATTAACCACAGTCAAGAGAAAACGGCAGCCACTGGAGGTCACAGGACCTGTCCGTGGTCCTGATAGGGCTTGCCTAAATCTGGGTGTATATTTAATTTTTATTTATTTCACAAGATCTATATACCACTTGACTGCAAGAAAACCTCAAAGCAGTTTACAAAAAGAGTAAAACCATAAAATCATCTAAAAAAGGGAAACAGATATTGAGAACATTGAAAAACAAATTCAATGATGGGGGAAGCAAATATGTATGTTAAGATTCCACATTTATGGATGTGTTTTTAGCTGACCAACCAAAAAGAGTACAGTGAAGGTACCTGCTTGGGAGTTCCATCTGAAAATATCAATTTCTAACAAATGCGGATCAAGTATTATGTGGCGCTTGTAACAGTGCCAGTTCCACAGATCAAAGCATTTGCATGGGCATATATAGGATAAGGCGATCTCACAAGTAAACTAGGGACAAGCTGTCAAGGGCTTTATATTCTAACATGTATATTTGACCTTGGCCCTGAACTTTATACTGCTACGGAGCCCGACTTTACCTGCATGGCCCTGTTGTTCACTGTGAGATTATCTGACATGGCCACACTGGGAAGAGATATTTACCTAATATTGCCTTTTGTAAAAAAAAAGAAAAAGAAAAAAAGCCTCCTGCCACTTTCTCTGTGGCCCCAGGGGATCAGAACTTTCATTGCACCCCTTTCCTGATCAGCAAAAGAGGATGTCTGGAGCCCAGGAAATGAGATTTCTACTGCATCCATGTAGACTGATTAATAGATACTGAATTCTTGCCTGAACTTGTCATCAGTACTCTCAGGTAGTATGACCTCTTCACAGATTTCTTTTTCCCTGAAGCAGACATCCAGCTGGTTGCGAGATGGCAGTTCTGCAGCACAACCCAAGTCCCATCCAAGATAGCCTGATTAACCATCTTTGCTGTGATTGGGTCTTGGCCAAGTGAAATAGTCTGGATGCTTTCCATGCCTAGTGTCAAATATTTAAATAGAAATTGTTTTAATAAACGTGCAGGGTTTTAGTGTCAGGAACGCTATTCAAGGAACCCAAACCAAATCATCTCATTTAAAGTAACTGTCACCTTTAGAAGACATCTGAAGGCAGCCCTGTATCGAGAAGCTTTTTAATATGCAATGTTTTATTATGTTTCTATATATGTTGGAAGCTGCCCATGGTAGCACCAAGTCAGATGGGTGGGGTACAAAGAATATAGACTCAGATATTATATGGAATTAAAATTAGGCCACAACTTTATTAAACTTCCGAATGTAGGAAGACCTTGGCTTAGGCCTTGGGCGTGTATCCCTTCCAGCCCCCCAGCTGGGGGGAGGTGGAGCTCATCAATTTAAATGGGATACGGGACTGCTCAGCGAGACTGCAAGTGTAGCAGGCAGCCAGGCCCATATCCTCGCACGCAGAGTAGTTCACTGATGACCTTTTAGTGTATGGCCAGTGACACCAATATATATAACCCCTTTAACTGGAAAGCCAGTGTGGTGTAATGGTTAAGAGCGGTAGACTCGTAATCTGGGGAACCGGGTTCGCGTCTCCGCTCCTCCACATGCAGCTGCTGGGTGACCTTGGGATAGTCACACTTCTTTGAAGTCTCTCAGCCCCACTCACCTCACAGAGTGTTTATTGTGGGGGAGGAAGGGAAAGGAGATTGTTAGCCGCTTTGAGACTCCTTCAGGTAGTGATAAAGCGGGATATCAAATCCAAACTCTTCTTCTTCTTCTTCTTCTTTATAAAATTATAATTTTAGTACTTATGTCTAAATTTGCATCAACACATTTTAATTAGCATATGGACATTTTATGAAAATCTATGCCTGGGGTGTGTGTGCATTCACCCTTCTTTTGATGAAGTATACTAGATGTCATGCTAACAAAGTGACAATTACCAGACAAGACCCTCCTTGGCTAGGAGACATAAAGGAGAGCTATTACATGACCGCCCATGTCTTAGGACAAGCTTACAAGAGATAGTCCCTTCTTGGCGGTGAGGCCAAAATGGTTACATTCTTAAACGGCTCTACTATCAATATGTTTTTCCCAATGTGAAAACAAAGCACTCATTCAACATGTTACCCACCCAACCCATTTTAAGGCTCTTATGCCTGTGATGAAACCCTTGTCCCATACAAAATAAACAAAAAGAAGAGTGTGTTTGCGTGTGTGTACCCTGACTAATCAATCAGCTCAACATAAAACAAATAAGGGGGGAAATTAAAATAAAAGTGAAGGTAGCAGACTCAAATAAACTTTGTGATAATTCAATACATGCCCAAAATCTAATAGCTACGTTCCCCTCACAGAGCTGCAAGCCCCAGAGTTCCCTAGGAAGAGGAACTAACCTCTCCGCTCCCTTCATAAACTCCAGTTCCAAGGATTTTAGAGGGGGAATTCATGACTGTGTAAATAAGTATGATATTGCTTTAAATGTATGGTGCAGATGGGGCCTGAAACCACAAGGAGATTAACAACTGGATCACAGAGGGGAAGGCAGAGGGCAAGGAAGACCTTACATAGGAATGAATGGATTATGAAGTCACAGAATCAAAGAATCATAGAGCTAGAATGGAATAGAGGGTCATCTAGTTCAACAGCCTGCAATGCAAGGGCTCGAACCGTCCCTGAAGATAACAATACATCCTTGGTGGGTCAGTGTGCCGAATTCTTGGCAAGCATGCCTCTTCCGTCCCCCTAGCTTTCTCTCCTCCCAAGCCACTGTTCAGCTTCTCAGCCCTCTCCGGCTTCAGAGAGCATATGTCAGTGTAGTTCCCGTGTTCTTTCTTCCGGGTATTCATTTCTTCAAATTCATCCTTCAGGTCCTGAAAGTGGTCAATCACCTTCTTGCGTTCTGCTTGCTTTGTATTGAGCTTCTTCCTTCGCACAGGGAGAAAACCTTCAGCTTCTCTGATTGGTTCCTGTTTTGGGGCCACCACCGTTGTGACACGGTCGTGCTCTTCCATGGCCCTCACCCCTTGGCACAAGCCTTCATAGGCGGATGATACAGGGAGGCCTGGAGCACGGGGCCAGTGACCCAATAACCTTTTAAGCTCCCCTCTCTGTTAGTGCTGGATGAGGTGGAAGTACCTGAGGAACTAAAAGTGGACGACGACTCTCTACCGGATTTGCGAACCCTCCTCCTGGATCTATGAGGTCTCCATCCCCGCCGATGCGACCTGCATGACTCAGGGCTCACAGATCTATCACATGAACCACCGCAGGGAGACCCACCTCTGCGTTTTGCGATAGGTGATCGCGATCTGTCTTTGTGTTTTTCTCGGCTGCGCTGAAGGGAGCATGAATCTTTACCTTGGGGCCTCAAGAACCTCCAAGCGGCGTCTTAGTTGGGCAATCGTCCTATCCCTGTGGTCCCTAGCAGCCCAACGTGGTGAGCATTCACTGGAGGAGGAACAGACAAAGGAGGGAACGGGAGAGGGGCTCACCTGTCACCTTGATGTGGGTGCCGTGAAGATTTGTCGAATTGCCGCCCATGCCTTCCCCTTTGAAGCGGCCTGTGGCGGCCTGAAATGCTTGTTCCTAGTGGAGCGAGCCTCTCCCCTGCTGCCTGCCTCCGCTAGGACAGCCACATTAGGCACACCCTTTACGGTGCCCCGCGAGTGCAGGGTGGTGAAACGACCACCCACTGACCGGATTTCTTAGCAGGAGGCATGATGTATAAATTGGTATGTGTGTAAAGGGGACTAACTGAGTGGTGTAAAACTGTGTGATAAATGAATAAGGTCAAAAAGTGAAACCACTGAGCCACTAACAATGTCGCTAAATTATGCTACAAAATAAAACAAACAAGGAGTTAGAATGCTCCTAAATTCTTGGACGTTCAATGTGGCAGGACCTCTCGATGAAACAGCATGCCACCCCACTTTAAACGAAGTATCGACGGTCAAACGTTCATTCAAATGCTATCTGCAGCGAAGCTGAAAATATGGTCCCACAGACGGCCTGGTGAAAAATTGCGCAAATACCATGCGCCGGGAATAGCACCCCAACAGTGGCTGCCCAGGAACAAAGGGAGGCTTCACTAGGCCTCACTGGGCTACAGCCCTCTCACTGCAGTCTAGCATCCGCCAGGGAACAATTGGAGGCTTCACTAGGCCTCACTAGGCCACAGCCCTCTCACTGCAGTCCAGCATCCGCCAGGGAACAATTGGAGGCTTCACTAGGCCTCACTAGGCCGCAGGCCCCCCACTGCAATCCAGCGGCTGGCAGAGAACCAAGGAAGGCCCAATAGGCCTCACCAGCAGTGAGCAACGGGGTGGGGTGGGGGAATTAGTAAGAAAGAGCTGTGCAAGGCAGCTTGGTTCCATGGCAGGAAGCATAAGGGAGAAGGAAACATGGAAAAGGAAATGGGGCCCCAAGTACTCGCCACTCTGTCCCACAAAGCACAAGTCAGCAAATCTTCTCCTCTCCCTGAATCTCCAGAGCTGACTGCCTGGCTATTTTGCATACATAGCAACTTCATTGTTAAGATTGGGAAAGTGCAAAGGATTTCCTTTTGCACAAGTCCTCCCTCCAGGATCTATCCCAAACCCTCCCCAAATCTGCTCCAAAGGGTTGGAGGAACATATTTAGGGGGAGTTCCATTGCACAAGCAGAAATCCTTGTACTGAGACAATGGCTTCGTTGGATACAGCTCATTATTTCTCCCCCATCCCCATTCATAATTCAATGGCAGAACACGTGGCTTTACACTTTAGTCCCTGGCATCTCCTACACCTGAAACCCTGGAGAGCTGCTGCCAGTCAGTGCAGACAGCGCTAAGTTAGATGGACCAACGACAGCTTCCTATTTTGCTAACCATGGAGGTTTTTTGCATGGACAGGGGGAGTCTCCCAAACCCTAGGCGACCCCCAAGCGGAATAATGACTCAAGGCAACTTGATATGGGATTAAAATTGGCCACAACTTTATTAAGTTTCAGGTGTAGGGAGACCTTGGCTCAGGCACTGGGCATTTATCCTTCCCAGCCCCCAGCCGGGAATCTGGGAGACTTCAGGGTTATCCAGAATGTGTGGGGATTGGGCTGGCTCTGGAGAACATATGTTCAAGCAGAGAGCCCGCCCCCCGTTCACCGCTGTTGGAAGGGAGAGCAATGACAACCTCTCGGCGTATGGCCAATGCCTCCCTTCAAGACCCCTTTAACGGGGAACCCTGGTATCACCGCCGCAAAGGGGATGTGGGACAGCGCTTCACCCCCCCCCCATTTAGGAAGATAGACTAAAGGATTCTGCCCAAGGCCTGAAACCGCCACAGTTGTGATGTTTTGCTATGGGGAAGGCAAAACTTGCCAATGCAGGAAAATTCCTTTCCGGCCCTTCAACAGCAACCATGACATAGCAGCACCCGCATACCTGTGGAGAAGAGGTTAACCTGCAAAAGAAAGCTTAACTGAGGGAGGGCAGGGTGGGAGAAGCTCTGGAGCCAACTGCCGCTTCGCAGGTAAGATTCACCTTCTGTTGTGTGGGCAGGGCGGTCCCTCCCCCTACCTGGCCGATCCCCTGGCAACGCCTCCCTAGGCGGGATTGGGCGATTGGCTGAGGTAGGTGGAGACCTCCAGGTATCCAGCCTGGGGAGGGCGAAGTCAGCCCGTACTACCGGGAGCCGCACTGGGATCTGGGGGGCTGCGCGCGACCAGGCAAAAGGCACACACACACCCATTTGATGTGGGGAGCGGTCATTCTCTTTACATTCTCTTTACATTTCCAACACTTATTTGATTTAGATTTATACATTTTTTCCCCATTTACTCAGTGTTAGATGCCATCGATATATCATTTTCATATAATTTTCTCTCAGACCATAACATGATGTAAACTTTATATCCATATTCCACTATCATTCGTTTGTCAATATATTTCAAGGCAGGTCTGTGCACAGATTGCAAGTTTGCGTACTCAGCTGCACACTATGTATGCCACTCGCCCACCTCACCACTGCAATTTTGAGGGTTAAAGATTGCACATTAAAAGGCAACAAATGGTGCAATGGGCACATGCAAGCTGCACATATCAGTACTGTAGTTGGCAACCTTTTCAGAACCAGGACCTACTTTCACTCTGGCCTGAAACATGGTTGCCATTTGAACCTCTGCCTTGTTTATTTGTATCATTTATGTTTTTCTCCTCTTCTCCACATTTCCTATATTCCTCCCCCCCTCTTTCTGCCTTGCCCCTAAACTTCTAGGGCAACCCACCTTAAGTGGAAGCACTACACAGTGGACTTTTGCAGAGCAATGACTTACCGGTAGATCTTATGGCAAAGGTACGTCCATGAAGGGAAGGGCTGCAGTGTTGTGGCGTCATATGTGCTTTGTGTGCAGAGGATTCCAAGTTCAATCCCTGGCATCTCCAGTTGAAAGGGCCAGGGAGCAGGCAGAAAATAAAACCTGCATCAGAGCTGCAGTGTTGCCAATTAATGTGGACCAAATTGGACTCAATGGATAAATAGTCCAACCCAGTGCTTTTTGGGGGCTGCAGGTGCCAGCACAAAATGGCTGCCAGCAAACAAAAATACAGTAGATGGTGGTACTTTGTTGTTTGGGGCGATTTTCAAAGCTCAAACAACAACAACTTTGGCCAAAGAAAAAGCTCAACAAAATGGCAACTATGGGGTTGTGGCACTCATCTCACTTTTAGGCCGAGGGAACTGGATGTTTGTCCACAGACAGGTTTCCGGGCCATGTGGCCAGCAGGACTAAACCACTTCTTGCGAAACCAGAGCACACAGAAACGCCGTTTACCTTCCCGCCACAGCGGTACCTATTTATCGACTTGCACTGGCATGCTTTCAAACTGGTAGGTCAGCAGGAGCTGGGACAGAGCAACGGGAGCTCACTCCGTCGGGGATTCACCACCGACCTTCTGATTGGCAAGCCCAAGAGGCTCAGTGGTCTAGACAAAAGCGCCACCCTTATCCCATTGGTAACCCTATTATGGACACAAACCACCTGAGCTATATATAGTCTAGGCAAAGGTAAAGGTAAAGGGACCCCAGACAGTTAAGTCCAGTCACAAATGACTCTGGGGTTGCAGCGCTCATCTCACTTTACAGGCCGGGGGAGCCGGCGTTTGTCCGCTTTGCAGAGTTTTTCCAGGTCATGTGGCCGGCATGACTAAGCTGCTTCTGGCGCAATGGAACACAGGCACCAAAGCAGTGCACGGAAATGCTCTTTACCTTTCCGCCAGAGCAGTACCTATTAATCTACTTGCGCTTTTTGGCGTGCATTCAAACCGCTAGGTTGGCAGGAGCTGGGACCGAGCAACGGGAGCTCACCCCGTCGCAGGGATTCAAACCACTGACCTTTTGATTGGGAAGCCCAAGGCTCAGTGGTTTTGACCACAGCGCCACCCCCGTCCTGTCTAGGTAAGCACTCTCAAATCTAGTGCTCTCCAGATGTTTTGATACTATAACTCCCATCAACTCCAGCCATCATGGAGAGGTCCAGGTTGCTGAAGGCTGGCCTACACAGGCAAGCCCTGGAAAATCCATCCCTTAAAACTTTATTCAGATCTGTGCAGCACTCATTGGAAATAAATAAATATTTGTTTCAATGTTTCTTCCTAGTGGATCATGCCCAGTATTCCTACTTAGTAGGGTTGTGCTGAAGCAACTCATTTTTAAAAAAAATGCAAACATTCTTGGCAGCGCCAAAAAAATGGCGTCTCCTTTTCAATAATTTATCGGCACTCTTTGAAAAATGTTCACATGCAGTATAATCCTATGCACGTTTACTAAGAAATCAGTCTCACTATGTTCAACAGGGTTTTCCCCCCAGGTAAATCATGGGCATATTTGATTGCAGCCCTATTTGTTTCAATGGCTATCATTTGCTGTCTGTTATGTTTTCACAGAGCCATACCTGATTGGCTATGGGGCATTATTACATCATCCTGTTCACTAGGCAGCGATTGGTGGGATGATTCAGGTGGCTAACCCAGGGAGAAGGAAGTAGCAACAGCCAGAGGAAATAATAGTGCTGAATGAGCTAAAAGCTGAATATTCACTGGACATGTTTTAGCGAGAACAATCCCTCTCACCATAATATATCTAGTTTTGATATTAAAAAAACTAAAGTGGGAAATACTTGGTACAATTTGTTAGTGTTAGCATTTGTTAGTTGATAATAAATACAGAATTAGCCACTTACATTTTCAAAGTGAAAAGAGCAAGATAAAAGTGAAAGACAATGAGAAGGCTTTCTGGGGGATTACAGAGAGTGATCTTAAGACACTGTATACACAACCAAGAAAAACAGAGAGAATCCTACCTCTTATACTCCTTGGACCTCCCTTCCTTTTCTTCAGCTCTAATCTGATTTTTGCCAGATCCTTTTGATCTCCCAGAGGCAAGCAAGCAAGGTCCACCACTACAGATGGAGTAAATATGGAGATTAGCCTCTTCTCGTACTGCATTAGCTCCTAATACCTGATTAAGCCCCCGAATCAGGCAATTGTCTCAGCTTTGGCTATCAGAGAGGCAGAGCACAGAAGGGGGCAGGATGAAGGCCGATTTTGTAATGGATCCTTATTTTATCCCAGTGCTCTAAGAAGATTAGGCCTGGGGGTGTCATATTAGCCATGATCTCTGGGCCTCTGGTTGTCTCTTGCAGTTTTCAAACGCCTCGGCTTCAGCCTTAGAACAAACAGCCCGCTTGGACTCTGCGGCCCCATGTTGTGGCATGAATAATTGCACACAGCAAAGTGTCTCTGAAGCTCACCAAACACTACGCAAATTCACCAGTTTCTGCCGTTGACAAAAAGAGTGACTTGCGGCAAAAAAACAACAACACCCAAATCTTTGTGAAATTTAGGATGAAATTGCATTTGTCCATAGCACTGGACTAGGAACTGTGCACAGATTACACTACCACAGCCAACAATTTGTATTGTTATTGTTATTGACATCCCCACTTTCCTACCCACCGCAGTCGTATCGTGAGCCAGCTTAGTTAGGTTGAGAGTAAATGGCCAGCCTTGGCCACCTGATAAACTTTTTAAAAATGCTTTATTAATATTAAAACAAAGAAACATACAGAAGAATTATCCATAAAGGCAAAAAAGAGAAAATAAAACTTCTTCTTCTTAAGTTTCTATAGACTTCCCGTCACCCTATCAACTTCCCTATCTACCACTTGTTCTATCTAACGCACTGTGTATTTCTGTTTTCTGTCGTTAAATTTCGCCAAAATTATGAAATCTCCTAATTATTCACCATACCGCAAAAGTCATTCAAAGGCTGCCACAGACCTCATGTTATTACAATAATCCTTTAAATATTTTTGATACATATCCCATTTCTTAATAGATGTTTGATTGGTGTGACCTCTCAGTCTTTCTGTTAATTTTGCCATCTCCGCGTATTCCAGCATTTTATTTTGCCACTCCAGCTTTGTCTGTGTTTTCTCTCCTTTCCAATTCATAGCTATTAATACTTTTGCCACTACGGCCACCTGATAAACTTCAGGGCTATGAAAAGATTAGGACCCAGATCTTCTTAGTGCACTACACTGGCCCCTAACAAAAAAAAGTGCTAGTCTGTATGAAACACAGGGAAAAGTTGCACAGTCCCTGTGATTTTTTTTAATCCCCCTGCCCTGTCACTCACTGCCCAGAACATATTGAGAGGTTATTTCTGCACAATTCCAGTCAACCTGGATCAAACTTACCAAAGTCCAGCTTTCACAGCTCCAGGCACTACCCCTTCTGTGCCCAGCAATCCCCAGGACCGATCATGCGACCAGTAGAAGTGATAGCACTCCATACTGAATGTAAGATAAACCATACCATATCAGCAGTTTCATTATAAACCTGGTCTTTTAACTCACCACAAATTCTTTGAGTTTTCACAAAATACTTACCAGATATTTAGTATTGTTACTTGCCCACCTAATGAGGCTTTATCTGAGTACTTAACATCTGAAGTTTGGGTGAACAATGTAATTAATAGGTGGAAATCTGCCATGGGGTGTGACTGGGTGAACTGGCATCAAAGCTGGCTATAAAATACAGTGGTATCTCTGGTTAAGAACTTAATTCGCTCTGGAGGTCCGTTCTTAACCTGAAACTATTCTTAACCTGAGGTACCACTTTAGCTAATGGGGCCTCCCACTGATGCCCTGCTGCCGGCATGCGATTTCTGTTCTCATCCTGGAGCAAAGTTCTCAACCCGAGGTACTACTTCTGGGTTAGTGGAGTCCGTAACCCGAAGTGTTTGTGACCTGAGGTGTTGGTAACCCGAGGTATGCACTGTACAACACTTCAAGTGGACTCCTGTTATAGGAAAAAGGATAGAACTGATGCACAATTATGTGTCCTTAATATAAAATAGGGACCCAGGTGGCTCTGTGGGCTAAACCACTGAGCCTAGGGCTTGCTGATCAGAAGGTCGGCGGTTCGAATCCCTGTGACGGGGTGAGCTCCCGTTGCTGCTCTGGTTTGCCAGAAGCGGCTTTGTCATGCTGGCCACATGACCTGGAAGCTATACGCCGGCTCCCTCGGCCAATAATGCGAGATGAGCGCGCAACCCCAGAGTCGGTCACGACTGGACCTAATGGTCAGGGGTCCCTTTACCTTTACCTTTAATATAAAATAAACCTAGCTATGATGCTTTGCCAGATTCCTTATACAGTAATCTACATACTCATATGTGAATATTTGATCTATTTCTGTTGCTGGTTGGGGAGATGTACCTATGCCTAACTATCACATCAATCTTTGTGATACTGACATTACAAGTCATTACTTAATTATTTCCAGAAGCTGATTGTTCCCAAACGCAGTATGAAATGTTTCGTTATCACATTATAAAGGTAGGGTGTGTGAGAGAGCGAGAGCGAGAGAGTGCGCGATCAAATGTCACCGCTTTTCAGTAACCTGATCCAGTAATTTCTAAAGCTTTTAAAATTAAAAACCCGTCATAATACCAATTCATATCTAACTGATCTCCAAGGACCAATTTCTGCGCAGAGTGTCTTGCCAAGAGGCTACGTAGTACGCCAGTCTAAGGAATTGGCTTGAGCAGTGCTATGTGCATCAGTGTAGCAGCAGAAGGCGACATCTTCTTGCTTGCCCGCTTCCCAAGAAGCCCTCCCATTCCTCCCCACTGGCTGTGGCTTTGTGTTAGCCCCTGCGCCTACTATGAGGCAAGGGAACCACAGGAGGCTGGAGCAGCCCCTTTCACAAACTGAAGCCTGCATTTGTGTTATAATTCATCCCTTCTGTAACTCTTGCTCTCGTTGGCCTCCCCTTCTCTCAGTTGATTCCCCACTGAGATTCTAAGCTCTTGGGGACAGAGGCTTACATTTTATTCCGCTTATGTTCCCCTGCAAACCCCCATATATATTGGTGACATCCCCATGTCACTGATAATGCTATCAAGGAGCAAACAACATTCATTTTCTCAACTACTTTACAAAATAAGCAATGTATTTAAAATTAACTGTTTGGTCCTAGAGAAACAAAAACAAAACAAAAGATCTTTGGATAGGCTTCAAAGTAATGTGGCATAAGCTAGTCAAGCAAGCTAGCGTAGAGAAAGGAGAGAAAGAAAAAGAAGAGATAAGATTAATATGAAGTTTCTCATTTGTATTTTTACATGATGGATTATAATCAACAAAGCAATCTCATCAGAGCAAAGTCTGTTTTAATTCTTACCGTAAACCGGCATTTGTTTAGTGGATTTCCCCTAGAATACTTATAATGGCAAAGCAGAAATCTATTTTTCTTCTATAAAAGCAAAAGCTGCTTGAATGAATTAATAAGTACTGATAAAAACGAAAGCAAACAAACCATCCTCAGCCCACATCCTTTAAGAAATGGGTGTGCTTTGTTTTAAAATAATAAGATATTCTCAGACAGTTGGGGGGGGGGACAAATCTCCAAATCATTGATTGAGGCAAAGTGGAATGTCGTCTAGGGCACATCACTTCCTACAGGAATTAGGACAAGTGTGCGCTAAAGCATAAACAAACAATGTAAAAAGAAGAAGAAGCAAAGCCAAAACAAATAGCAACATCAATCTGCAGTGCTGATAATCTGGTACCCAAATTCAGCAGGCATCTGCATAGTTATAACCTCCTAAATCGGAAACCGTGAGTTGTATCTGAGTACATCGTGCTCAGAGGATACTCACTGAAATTAGTGAAGTTTGTCTTAAGCAGGGGCGTAGGAAGGGAGGGGCGATGGGGGCACTCCGGCCCGGGCAGCACGATCCCGAGGGCGCCATCGCGGCTGCCCCCCCGGCTGTGCTGAGCGCCCCGCCCACACAGGCGGCAGTCCCTGCCCCCAGAGCACGTGCCACGCCCCCAGAATGTGCACCAACCCCGCCCTGTTTGCTCTCCGCCCCCAGTGCTGGAGCATGAAGCTCCGCCACTGGTCTTAAGTCCATTGATTTCAATGGATCTACTCTGAATATGATTTAGTAAGATACAACCCCATGTGCATAGAAGGGTGCCACATCATCTGTTTCTGATATGGGGTCTCTGTATCCAGAGCTGTAGGGCTACATGTAATGTTCTTGGTACAGGGATGGGCCAAAATGAAATGTGTAGGACTGCATCAAGACCAGGCATCCCCAAACTGCGGCCCTCCAGATGTTTTGGCCTACAACTCCCATGATTCCTAGCTAACAGGACCAGTGGTCGGGGAAGATGGGAATTGTAGTCCAAAACATCTGGAGGGCCGAAGTTTAGGGATGCCTGATCTAGACCTCTTTCTCTCTTCCTCTCCCATCAGAAGAGAAACTGGAATTCACATCTCTCATTGCACCACGAAAGGTAAACCAAAGGTATATTCTGGCGTAGAAGATGACTGGGCATATAAGACGACCCCCAACTTTTCCAGTTAAAATATAGAGTTTGGGATATACTCGCCGTATAAGAAATACGACCCAGCGTATAAGACGACCCCCGACTTTTGACAAGATTTACCTGGGTTAAAAAGTAGTCTCATACGCAGGAATATACAGTAGTAACTACACATTCCAAGTGATCTGTTGTCTCCCATCAAGCTTTTCCCAGCTGTTATCTGGACACGATGACATGATCCTTGTGGAAGTGGATTCTCTAAAGTGTGGACTCTTTCCATCGTTCCTTCGGCAAACATTATTCCAATTTGGGGATCATAAAGGATCCAGCAGGATCAAATTGTTTTGCCAAAAATGCAACCCTGCTGGATCTTTTGATGGAACTGTGCAGTGTTGAAATGAACAGGACTATCCTAAAAGATAAGTAGTTTGAAGACTAATAATTGACCTATAGTATTCTGTGACCTAAATACAGGGAATTGGGGATAGGGGATGAGGATAATGCTTTCTTTTGGATTACTGTGAATACATATGGGGTATGTGTGTGCATATCTACATATATACACGCACATCTTCATGTCTTTTATGTACTAACATTGCCTTGACTTAAATGTTATTTGCACATAAATTAACAAAACAGTGTGAGCAGAACTGACATTATGTTAATAGATCGATATTAGTTATACCAGGGAAGAAATAGCAAAGTTTGAGAGTTGTACAAATGCACAGTAAATCTTTCTTAACACCATTATTATTTGTAAATTGCTTAAATGGATATTAGAATTTAGCAGCTGCCAAGTTAAAGATTAATATTTCCAATAAAACCCTGGTTCTACAAGAGATATTAGAGTATCTTCCACTGGTTCCCCCCCTCTTTTCTTCATGTGAGAAATAGAACATACATTACTCAACGGAGCAACTAAAACTTGTTTAAAGGAGAGATAAGGTAATTTCAGGGAATAATCTTGTTCACATTTTGACAGCTGCTGCAATTATTTGTCCTGCTATCATCACACTGACATTTTTATGAACTATTCTGTCCAAATTTGTTTTAATGTATGATTTAGTTCATTTGTTCAATGGAGTTGTTTAGAAGATGAAGAGAGAGCACGAAAAGAGAAATTCCTATGCAGAAGCAGACTAATACTAATGGGTATTGAAGTGCCATTAGGCAAAACTGCTCCCATAAGCAGTCCTTGATCTCTGTGAATATTGATTCTTTTAATTAAAAGAGATCACTTGGGGGAGGGGAGTCTAGGAGGTAAAAAATACTTGACAAGGCACCTTATGTAGATCTTTATGGACTGTCAATGAGAAAACGGTTTGAGATGTCAATTATTTCGGGCTGGAGCAATTCCAAATATGCTTCATTTATGGAGTCTTCCAATTGGACTCTTCAGATTTTGAATGTGAGATGTTGCTCTGTTCTTCTTTCCCATGAAATCTGCATGCGACATTCAACAAGTTGTGTCATTTTTCGCTGTTGCCCTGTGCACATTTGCTTGGGAGGAAGCCTTTCTGGGTACCTAAATGGGATCTCGCTCTGGTTTCAGTGTCACTCCTTCTAATGGTACCCCCATGCTAACAGAAATGGAACCAAAAATAAGGGCCAGTGGAAAAGCCCAATGAGGACTGAGCATCCTCATTGTGCACTAGATGCCACGGACTGTTGGCTGTTAATTGGAAAAGGAAAATGGAAGGGGTAGGAGCTCAACATCAAAAAAACCAAGATCATGGCCACTGGTCCCATCACCTCCTGGCAAATAGAAGGGGAAGAAATGGAGGCAGTGAGAGATTTTACTTTCTTGGGCTCCTTGATCACTGCAGATGGTGACAGCAGTCACAAAATTAAAAGACACCTGCTTCTTGGGAGAAAAGCAATGACAAACCTAGACAGCATCTTAAAAAGCAGAGACATCACCTTGCCGACAAAGGTCCGTATAGTTAAAGCTATGGTTTTCCCAGTAGTGATGTATGGAAGTGAGAGCTGGACCATAAAGAAGGCTGATCGCTGAAGAATTGATGCTTTTGAATTGTGGTGCTGGAGGAGACTCTTGAGAGTCCCATGGACTGCAAGAAGATCAAACCTATCCATTCTGAAGGAAATCAGCCCTGAGTGCTCACTGGAAGGACAGATTGTGAAGCTGAGGCTCCAATACTTTGGCCACCTCATGAGAAGAGAAGAATCCTTGGAAAATGCCCTGATGTTGGGAAAGATGGAGGGCACAAGGAGAAGGGGACGACAGAGGACGAGATGGTTGGACAGTGTTCTCAAAGCTAAGAACATGAGTTTGACCAAACTGCGGGATGCAGTGGAAGACAGGAGTGCCTGGCGTGCTCTGGTCCATGGGGTCACGAAGAGTCGGACACGACTAAATGACTAAACAACAGCAACAGGACGAATTGCCTTGCATGACCCCCAAAGAACTGATAGTATTTTTGAAGAAGGTGTGGCTGTCTGGACCATTCCTGTTTAGGGACTTGAGGATATACTACAACTTTTATATACTGCAGCATTTCCCACCGTTCTTGTTGACTTTCCTTGCCCTGATCCATTAGCGCTGATCCATTATATGTCCTGGATTCTTTCTCTGGGTAAACATACATAGAATTGGGATGTTTCGTTTGTTGCCATTTCTTGATTATTTTGGCAGACATCAAATATGAGCTTGTAAGCTGTCAGCTGTCAAACAGTATTATATACTAACTTCTATTGAATATCACCACTCCAATATGGCCAGGTGCTGAATACAGTTGCACACCAATAATCAAATATGACATAAATGCCAGTTATCAAATATTGCCAAGTACCCCTTGTCATATCTCAAATATTGGAATAAAAGATGATAGGCTATCAAACATGCTGTCAGATACTATGTGTCATTGCATGTCAGCTATACAGTGTTGCCACCCTCTAAAATCTTTGCTTGTTAGCTGTTAAATTCTGTCAAATACTGTTACATGTCAATTATCAATTAAACATGTCATATTATTTAAGCAAAATATTGTGAGATGTCAAGCACATATATTGAATATTCAGGGCTTATTAAAGTAATATTCATCACCAGAATTTTAGAGAGAGTTTTAAGGATAAATTTGGGGAGCAAATGAATTTCAGCTTTAATTTGGGCTTGTGGGTAGTTTTGTGGAGGGAGGGGTAATGCCCGAGATTGTAGAATTAAATGCTTAGTGGATGTTATGGCTCCAGCTTTAACAATAAAGCACGATGATGACTTTTCGTGTAAAGGATAATGTTCAAAGCTGACAGTTTAATGCTAAAAAGCAATTTACACTCTTGAATCTGTTTAACTTTTGCCATAAAAGGAAAGATACAACATGATGCATGATTTTCTCTCTCTTTCTTGAGAAACATGGTTGCAACTTAAGCAGAACCTGATCAATTCTGAGTGGGATCCAGTGGCAGGACATGTGCAATACCCCTTGTCTGCTGTCCACATGTGTTAGAGACCCAGGTCTGTGCATTTATCTACATCACTGGCAAAAACAAAACAAAACAAAACCTACCTGTAGGATCAGTGTGGAATAGTTAGTGCCAGTGACGTTTCCTGGTGCTTTATCTTTCCACTGAATTTTTTTGTTTGTTTGTTTTTGTTTTAAAGTCAATTAGTAACCATCAATAGATCCCAATAGCACATTCAATATTAGGGAAACCTGGCAGGTTCAGAGTGTTTAGCTTTGTGTACTAAATGCAAGCAAATTAGCCACCCTAAATTAGAACACTCACGAAAGCATCAGAAAAGTTTCCAAGGGCACAAATCGAAAAATTCCCAGTGCAAATTGTCCTGTACCAGGGGTTCCCAAACTAAGGCCCAAGGGCCAGATGCGGCCCAATCGCCTTCTAAATCCGGCCTGTGGACGGTCTGGGAATCAGCATGTTTTTACATGAGTAGAATATGCCCTTTTATTTAAAATGCATCTCTGGATTATTTGCAGGGCCTGCCTGGTGTTTTTACATGAGTAGAATGTGTCCTTTTATTTAAAATGCATCTCTGGGTTATTTGTGGGGCATAGGAATTCGTTTTTTTATTTATTTATTTTCAAAATATAGTCTGCCCCCCCAACAAGGTCTGAGGGACAGTGGACTGGCCCCCTGCTGAAAAAGTTTGCTGACCCCTGTCCTGCGCAAATGTCCTAAAGCAGGCATCCCCAAACTGCGGCCCTCCAGATATTTTGGCCTACAACTCCCATGATCCCTAGCTAACAGGACCAGTGGTCAGGGATGATGGGAATTGTAGTCCAAAACATCTGGAGGGCTGAAGTTTGGGGATGCCTGTCCTAAAGCAAACACCAGTAAGTGTGTTTTCTTGTATTCTCTCCCCCCCCCCCGCGCGCACACGATGATTCCCCCCCTCTGAAAACTCACATCACTGGTCAGTTCATATATAGATCATTCCCATTTATCTTATTCTGAATGTCCATTTAGAAAAGGTGAGCAGGAACTGCATGGACCTCGCCACTGTCTCACTCCTGACACTCTACTACAACCCTGCTGCCACGCGATCCGCTACTGCTCTGAATTCTACTTAGGAGTGCATTCTGTGAAGGTTCAGCAACATAACTGGGTCACTTCAGACTGCTCCCTACCAAGGACTCTGTGGAATCTAAGGGAGTTCTGCGATGGGTTATGAGAGACATGAGCAATCTAGCATGTATTGTGCAACGTTCAGGGCTTCCTGTGGTTTTAAGAGAAGACGATATTGGCAGCATTGTCCATCCCTGGTTGTCAGAAATTGTTTCAGGGTTAGAGCCTATATAGGGTGAGGAAGGTACTGCCAGGAGTACAAAATATTTAAGCATTCAATGGCATAACTACTCTGGGGCCAGTTCCCAGTGCCAGGGTGTCCTCAGTCAAGAAAAGAGAATTACAAAGCTGGAAATTTTGGGATCGTTCGGTTCCCCTTACCCACATAGGCTTTGGTTTAGACAGCAGACCAGTCCACCACCCCCCCCAACTTTATAAATTAGGCAGATAAATGTGGGTGGTTCAGTCATTTTCAGACCATACCACTTTTGCACAAGTTCATCCATAGATCCATTCCATACATGTATTTTTTTATTTAAAAACCCATACAAAACTGGCATTTGAATATGAATTTGTGAGTGCATTTTCTCTCAAAACTCATATTTTAAAAGGCGTTTTATCTATTTAAAAATATGTATTTTTATACTTGTTTTTAATCTAAGAACCACATTGTAGTAGCACTTGAGAAAATGCAAGGTCCAAGGGATGACTGTTCTAATCCACACATTAAGACCAGGTGGTGGGGAGGTGAGCTTGTATCAGAATTGCCAAAGAACAAATCCCTTCAGTCATCATCAGAATACGCAACTATGGCTACCCCCTGAGAGCACGTGATTTGCCAGAATGCACCCACTGAGCTTTACAGCTCATTCAAGATTTGCATTGAGGATCCTCCAGTTTGCTGCAAAAATATATATATGAAAAAAATGAGGGCTCATGGAAGTGAAAAGTGAGGCCAACTGTATTCAGTGGGGTTTACTTCCAAGTAAGTATTCAACTTTCCTTCAGTAGATCTACTTAAAAGAAGGCTGTGATGCAAGGGCATCCAGTGAAGTCAATGGTCAGTTGACTACTGAGTAAGAGAGAATATAAATTTCATCTATTGTTTCCACAATGCTATTCAGGCTTTGTCCTCCAGGCTTGGGAGATCGGTTTCAAAGATCAAGCCCTAATCTCCAGTACGGCATTGCTTGATTTCACCAAGGAATCACTCTCCTACTTAACTTATCACAGCTTTGGTAAGCCCCATTGTTTGGGAAATCCAGTACTTTTGAAGCCTCGACTTAGGTGGCAAGCGATCAGCTAATATTTGTTGGTGTTTGGAAAGCGCTGGGGATACAGCTCAGTAGAGAAGCAGCGTTGGGACATTAGCATATTGATTAACGAGCCCGAAATGAAAAGCATGGAAAGAATGTGAAGGAAGCCAATTGGATAGGTGAGAGCAAACACAAGGGGGGGGGAAGCATCCCATAGGATTTTTAAATTTCCGAATCATTGTATGTGTGGCAGGGAAATCCTTCCTTGTCCTATCCCTCCATTCATAATTTTAACCTATAAAAAGGTGTGTGGAGCAAGCACATCCATGTTAAGCCTTTAGGCAGTTTTTTTATATATAAAAAAATGACTTCAGTATTAATTAATTGCAATACGTATTACATTTCAATAGGCAGGAATTGTGACCATTTATCTATGTTGTACAGCCAAACTATTCAAAACCAATACAATATGGTGAGAATAATGAGCACATATTTACAGCTCCCCTAAGCTACTTGCTTTAGTCTGTGTGTGGCTGAATATATATGAACATAGGGTAAAGCCTTATACTAGATCAGATTCTGCTCCAATATTATCTACTACTATGGGATACCCAGGGGACCCAGGTGGCGCTGTGGTTAAACCACTGAGCCTAGGGCTTGCTGATCAGAAGGTCGGCGGTTCGAATCCCTGTGACGGGGTGAGCTCCCATTGCTTGGTCCCAGCTCCTGCCAACCTAGCAGTTCGAATGCATGTCAAAAATGCAAGTAGATAAATAGGAAGGTAAACGGCGCTTCCATGTGCTGCTCTGGTTTTCCAGAAGCAGCTTTGTCATGCTGGCCACATGACCTGGAAGCTATACGCCGGCTCCCTCGGCCAATAATGTGAGATGAGCGCGCAACCCCAGAGTCGGTCACGACTGGACCTAATGGTCCCTTTACCCTTTACCTTTACCTAGATCAGATTCTGCTCCAATATTATCTACTACTATTATCAGTGGTAGCTTTCCAAGGTACCATGGAGGAATCTTTCCCAGAAACCGTTACCTGAGATTGGAGACACCAGGGACTGAAATTGAGGCTGCCTTCAGGTAAGCAGTGGATCCCAGAGGGGGCGCTACCACTCCCTGGAGAGCGATGGTAATGCCTAGGGGGGTGCTATGGGGCAAGGGGGTAGCAGGGAGCTGCTGCAAGTGTAAATGACTGCCAGGCTTTGAAAAGCTGGCCTTGCTGGTTCAATTTCATCAGTTTTGTTGAATTAATTAAACAAAATAGTTTTAATTGGATTTTGTTTACATGTAACTATTAATAATAATAATAATAATAATAATAATAATAATAATACCCCGTCCATCTGGCTGGGTTCCCCCAGCCACTCTGAGCAGCTCCCAACAAAATATTATTAATAATAAAATAATAATAAAGTGATAAAACATCAAACATTAAAAACTTCCCTAAACAAGGCTGCCTTCAGATGTCTTCTAAAAGTCAGATAGTTGTTTATTTCCTTGGCATCTGATGGGAGGGCGTTCCACATTTTTTCGTGCATTTTTTGTAAGTTTTGAATTTTATTGTGCTTATCATGTTCCTCGGTGGGTTGTGAAAACTGCTGCTCTGAACAGGCCTTTTTAGAGGATAGGGGGCAATGGGGACGAGTTTTTGGAACCAAGCAGGTGGCAGCCCAAAAAGATTTGGGAAACGCTGAGGCAAAGGATATGCTTTTATCACTGGGTATGACTTCTTTAATTAGAATGAATGAATGAAATTTGTATACTGCCCTTCACCTGAAGATCTCAGGGTGATTCACAGCATAAAATACAGAATAAAACCACAAACTACATAATAAAAACAAGAACAAAACAAACCAATAACCCCTCCCCTCCCACAAACACATTTAAAAGAACATGGATTGATAATCAGCCAATGGCCTGGTTTTACCTGCTGCCTAAATATGTATAATGAAATTCCTTCAGTAGCACCTTAAAGACCAACTAAGTTTATATTTTGGTATGAGCTTTCGTGTGCATGCACACTTCTTCAGATACACTAGAAAGTAGTCTAGTGTATCTGAAGAAGTGTGCATGCACACGAAAGCTCATACCAAAATATAAACTTAGTTGGTCTTTAAGGTGCTACTGAAGGAATTTTTTTATTTTGCTTCGACTCAGACCAACACGGCTACCTACCTGTATGTATAATGAAGGCACTGAATGAACCTTCCTGGGGACAGCATTCCACAAATGAGGAGCCACCACAGAGGAGGTCTGTTCTCGTGTTGCCACCCTCTGGTGGAGGAGGCACCCGAGAAAGGGCTTTGGGTGATGATCTCAGGTCTGAGTAGCTTCATTTGGGAAGGGGCGGTCCCTGAGCCATCCAAGGCTTTATCGTTCAAAACTACCGTAGCACTTTGAGTTGGGCCTAGAAACTGATTGCAGAACATCCAAGTCTCCCTGTTTACCAGAGACAGTCCCCTTACAGAAGCCATTCTGGTTTCTGATATGATCCTGGAATGTCCCGCTTTTCCTCAGGATGTCCCTATTTTCATCGGAGAATTGTTGGTGGGTATGGATTTATGTGACACACACACACACACCCCGAGCCAAGGAGATAAGTACGGTAACTATACAACCTTTGGAAGACATTTGAAGGTAGTCATGTATAGGGAAGTTTTTAATGTTTAATGTTTTATTATGATATGTTGGAAGCTGTCCACAGTGGCTGGGTCAACCCAGTCAGATGGGCAGGGTATAAATAATAAAATCATTATTATTATGGAATAGGACATCCTTGGCGACCCAGGTGGTGCTGTGGTTAAACCAATGAGCCTAGGGCTTGCTGATCAGAAGGTCGGCGGTTCGAATCCCTGTGACGGGGTGAGCTCCCGTTGCTTGGTCCCAGCTCCTGCCAACCTAGCAGTTCGAAAGCACGTCAAAATGCAAGTAGATAAATAGGAACCGCTACAGCGGGAAGGTAAACGGCGTTTCCATGTGCTGCTCTGGTTTGCCAGAAGCGGCTTTGTCATGCTGGCCACATGACCTGGAAGCTATACGCCGGCTCCCTCGGCCAATAATGCGAGATGAGCGCGCAACCCCAGAGTCGGTCACGACTGGACCTAATGGTCAGGGGTCCCTTTACCTTTACCTTTTAGGACATCCTTATTGTCATCAGAGAAATGTTAGAGGGTTTTCTCTTCAGCATTCTCCAAAAGCTGTGTAATGAGGTTTCCAGATGCATCTCTGTGGGGGAGGCAGTTCCTTGCCCGCACAAGGGCATCACCACTTTGAATCCACCTTGTACAGGAACGCTTCACAAAGAGTGGGGACAGATTATGGCTGGAATCCCAAATGTACCTAAAACGGAAGAAAGTCCCCATTTATGTTGATGGGACTCGTTTCTGAGAAACGTGTTTGGGCTGTAGGCATTTGAGTCTCGGAAGGCTACATTGCAAACACCAATAATTATGACAAAGACAATCCTTCGCCGTAATGAGCTCTCATTACTGTCCTGACTGGAACCCATCACAGAAGGAGAAGGAAAGAAAACAGAGCTGCTCTTTGAATCCAGGTGCACCCTTCAGGGCAGGATTGAGACATGATGGCAAAGGCATGGAGGGGGGGTGAGGCAGAGGGGGGCTAGGCAGTCAGAGCTTTCCCTGATGTTTGCCTGGGCTATGCTTAGGTATGTCATTCCAGTATTACTTAAGCATGTTAGGTATATATCAAATATTAGCAGCAAGGGAGGATGGCATCTGCATAATGCCTTAACAGTGTCCTTTTAAGTTTCTCCAAAAAAAGAAAGAAAACCACCTTCTAGAACTGCAAACCTGTCAAGGAATGGCTGGCTGACTGCCGAAAAAGTTTTATGCACTGTCCATTTGCTGTTGCTAATCTCACCCTAGGCTGGATTAATTAGACGTATCTCAAGGAGAAGGGATCTAACTAGGGGAATCGAATGGCAGAAGTGTCTGTGTGTAAGCCTGAGCGCCAAGTGGGTGGAAGCATAGGATAAAGGACGTGAGGTTGCTGTGAGGAAGAGAAACTCAGGGTCCACCTCCTCTCCTCTGTAATGTGAAGTGATGGAGACTTCTCTAAGGTGGCCATGTGTCCTACTTTATAGAGAACAGTTCTCTGTTTGAAGGTGTTCACTATTGGAGGGCTGTACAATCCAGATAGAGACGCGGGTGGCACTGTGGTCTAAACCACTGAGCCTCTTGGGCTTGCTGATCAGAAGGTCGGCAATTCGAATCTGTGTGACAGGGTGAGATCCCATTGCTCTGTCCCAGCTCTTGCCAACCTAGCAGTTTGAAAGCACGCCAGTGCAAGTAGATAAATAGGTACCTCTGCAGCGGGAAGGTAAATGGGATTGCACTTTCAGGCCGAAGGAGCCGGCGTTTGTCCACAGACAGCTTTCCAGGTCAAGTGACCAGTATGACTAAACTGCTTCTGGCACAACGGAAGACTGTGATAGAAACCAGAGCGCACGGAAACACCATTTACCTTCCCGCCGGTGTGGTACCTATTTATCTACTTGCACTGGCATGCTTTCAAACTGCTAGGTTGACTGCAGCTGGGACAGAGCAACGGGAGCTCGCTCTGCAGGGATTCAAACCGCCGACCTTCCAATTGGCAAGCCCAAGTGGCTCTGTGGTTTAGACCACAGCGCCATTCATCTAGTCAGTACTCTCAACTCTGTGTGCTCTTTCACATCACTTGCTACCTGAATCATTTTAGGGCAGATCCTGCACATTGATTCTGGGACCTTTTGCATCATGCACCATTGTTCTATAAAGACCAAGCTCTCTAAAGAAACGAGCCCTGGTCTGATTCCCTTTTCCCTTTTCGCTTTTGTTCCCTACCCCTTTATTTTTTTTATCCCTCTGTGGAATTTAGACATCTCCTGCAAGGTTGCTTCCTTGCCTCTACTTGGTTAAGATTGTCTCCGGTTCCCCTGAGTATTGCTCAAGTAAAAGGCTCTAAATAAATGTGAACACAAGAAAGCCTGTCCTTACAGGCGATCTTTCTGCATATGGTGTTATCATGCATGTATTCCATTGCTGGACAAATTAGTTCTCCCTGACAAATTAATACCCCCAAACATCATAAAGCTTTACGACTACTTCATTGTTTAGTTAATTCTGTCACTTGGTGGCCATACGGTGCATTTTAAAAGGGAGGGGGGAAACCACCCTTATACAAACTGTCATATTTCTGAAGCATGGGAAATTATACAACCCTAATTTCAGCACATTACTTGGCAATTACACTAAGTAATAATAATAATCTTACGAACCAAAGGATTATCAAATATAATAGCCCCATATGCTCACCTGAGTGCATGTTAGAACTTAGCAAAAAATGGTGGTAGGGTCAGATCTTGCCCTCGCATTAAGCAGAGGTAGGCTATGGCCTCAAGCAGCTAATACTGGATATCGTGAAAGGGCAGAAAATTATTAATTGTTTAATTTATTATTGTTATATTTATGCTGCTGAGGTTTGTGAAAATGTATCTGTAGAAATTTATATCTGATAGAACTGTGAGTTAACTTTTGTTTTTAATTGTGAAAACATAACTGTGGAAAACTAATAAAAATTTATTTACAAAAAAATAAAAATAAACAGGGCGGGAGGGAGGGAAAGGATGTACACACAATGGCAGGCCATGTCATGCATTGTGCCATAGGCCTGAGGGGAGTGTTGAAACATACACCCACCCCACAGTTACGAAGAACCTTTTCTGGGGTACAAACCAGGTCATAGTGAATAAACTATGAAAATAATATTTGGGGTAGAGCATTGAATCCATTTCTACCATGCCTAGAAGCATTTTGTTTTTGTTTTGTTTTTGTTTTTTTTAATTATGGGATGAAGAAATAGTTACATAGCTGTAACAAAGCAAGCAGTGTCCTGCAATACTCTCAACTTTGACTAGGCTTTACCAGTCTCTGTGTTTGAACCAAAGAACACAATACAACTCCTACAACTGGTGTCTGCATAATATATGCCCATACCCAAACCGCTGGTGAGCAAGCAGAGAAAATAAGAATGGGGAGAAGGAGAAAACCCAACATAAAGGATGATAATTTCAGCATTCAAAGCACAAGAGAATTGCCTTGGCTGTGATAACCAAAGGAAAGTGAAGAAACAGAATCTCAAAGCAATGTACTATATAGCCAGAGGTGTCAGCAGTAATATCATTTGACTCAAGCTTGACAATTTTAGTGAAGTGGCCAGTTTTCTCTCTAAACTTCCACCTTCCTACATTTTTTCCGATGCAATGCTTATTCTGTTTTATTACACCGACCGCCAGTGCGTCTGTATGTGTCTCCTTCTCTTTAGTTACTTTTATGGTTATGATCGGAGTGTAATGCATTTTTTCCTCAATGTTCTCCACGTAATGATCCCTGTCTCCCACTGAGTCCCACAGTGTAAATGAGATGTGACAATGCTGCAGTGCGGTAGTGTTTAAATTGAAACGTCGTAAGGAAAAGCCACCCGCTCCAGGCCATTGATGTTACAATGCAGTGGCTCAGAGAGTTATGTGAACGACTTACATTGTTTACTACTCAGAGATAAAGCTAATCTTCGAGTGAGTGAAAAAGTAGGAGTGAATGACTGGCTTTAAAAAGAAAATTAACCACGATAGGAAGGAAATTTCAGGTTTTACACACTGGAAGGCAATCAGTGTGTTTGTGTGTGCACATGCACATGCACACAAACACACACACACACACACACACAGAGAGAGAGAATATTATCTTATAAGAGTTGTGACTCATCACATTGTTTGGGAAAGCAAAAGATTATCTGCAGAACTTGTTATTCTAAAAGAAAAAAATATCTATCTATCTATCTATCTATCTATCTATCTATCTATCTATCTATCTATCATCTATCATCTGTCTGTCTGTCTATCTATCTATCTATCTATCTATCTATCTATCTATCTATCTCTGCCTATCTATAGATCTATCATCTATCAGCCTATAGAGAACTCAGGTGCTGATGTCATGATTGTTGTCAGAATGGCACCACTGGAAATAAGATGAAACTATCAGTATTAACACCAAGATTTGCAAAAGTGCATTAAAAAAAATCACACCTTCCAAAAAAAAAGCAATAATTATGCTAGTCCACTGCAACTAAGCAATGTTGAGCAGGCATGGAATATAGAGTGACAGCAGGCAGGAAAAACTAAAGGGGGAATTGCAATGGAGTGGCCTTCTTAGAAGGACAGCTTGCAGGAACCCTGAAAAGAATTACTCAGTGCTTTTTTCTGGGGGTACGCGGGGGTATGCATACCCTTAAACATTTTGTGAATCTAAATTTGGCCTCATTGAGGGGCAGTACTGTATTTCAATATGTGTAGGAAAATGAGAGTACCCCTAAACATTTTTAAGGGGGAGGGAGCACTGGAATTACTCATTTTAGGAAAGAGAATGGGCTGGAAATTATTTTATTTTATTTTTTGCAGGTCTCACTTATCATTACAAGCTATAGTTTGTTTAGGTTATATGTCAATCCGGCACTGTTATCAGGGCAGTGCACAACAGTGAAACATGGTTCAAAACAGTACAAAATGATCATTAAGATGTCTAGGCAGCTTCCTGTGTTTCTGTGAGAACAGGGCACCCTATGACTAAAGGTGAAGGTAAAGGGACCCCTGACCATTAGGTCCAGTTGCGGACAACTCTGGGGTTGCAGCACTCATCTCACTTTACTTGCTGAGGGAGCCGGCGTACAGCTTCCGGGTCATGTGGCCAGCATGACTAAGCCACTTCTGGCGAACCAGAGCAGTGCCGACCTTCTGATCGGCAAGCCCTAGGCCAGGGGTCAGCAACCTTTTTCAGCCGTGGGCTGGTCCACCATCCCTCAGACCATGTGGTTGGCCGGGGGGGGGGAGAAATGAACGAATCCCTATGCCCCGCAAATAACCCAGAGATGCATTTTAAATAAAAGCACACAGTCTACTCATGTAAAAACACGCTGATTCCCGGACCATCCATGGGCCAAATTGAGAAGGCGATTGGGCCGCATCTGGCCCCCGGGCCTTAGGTTGCCTACCCCTTCCCTAGGCTCTGTGGTTTAGACCACAGTGCCACCCGCTTCCCTATCCTATGACTAAAAAAGGTAAAGGGACCCCTGACCATTAGGTCCAGTCATGACCGACTGTGGGGTTGCGTGCTCATCTCGCATTATTGGCCGAGGGAGCTGGCATATAGCTTCCAGGTCATGTGGCCAGCATGACAAAGCCACTTCTGGCGAACCAGAGCAGCACACGGAAACGCCGTTTACCTTCCCGCTGTAGCGGTTCATATTTATCTACTCGCAATTTGAGGTGCTTTCGAACTGCTAGGTTGGCAGGAGCTGGGACCAAGCAACGGGAGCTCACCCCGTCACAGGGAATTCGAACCGCCAACCTACTGATCAGCAAGCCCTAGGCTCTGTGGTTTAACCCACAGCACCACCTGGGTCCCTATCCTATGACTAATTTCCAATATATCCCCTAAAAAGCTATCTGCAGAAGGCTGGGGAGATGGCCTGGAATTGTATATAGTATGGTGGCTGGGGGGGCTGCGGCCAGAGAAAATGAAAACGGGCGCCCACCCACCCACCTCATGAGCAAGTGGTTCATATAAGTGCATGCATACCCATTCCAGATTTTCTGCACCGTTGAGGATTTTGCTCTTCATACAGTTCTGTATGGTGTTTTTTTTTCCCCCTTCGACATGAACAGTTATAAACACTGCATTAATAAATAAATAAAAACCCTGTCATGCCGGCGAAAGTTTTCTATTAACAGTTAACATGCTTAAAAATAACGAATCTCCGTTGCACTGGGCGATCAGTCATTTTGCTCCTTTTATCCTGCAAACCCTTGTGGGATTGGCTCTGGTGGTAGTTCATAATGATGAACTCCATAGGAGAACGGTTGCCAGTGCCCACCTGTTTTCTTGCCCAACCAGCGCCTGGGAGAAATTCTTCAATTTAGCAAACAAACTTAAGCCGTTATTAGAAATGACAGGGGAACCTGATGAAATTGTACTTTCAATTGGAAAACAAAATTGCAATCAGGCCGACATGATTTCCTCGTGGCCGGACCACGCTAATGCCGAGCGGCGAAACACGGGCAAATGTATTTAAAAGTCATAATGGAGTATTACCCGTGCTGCCTTCTCCTTTTACTGGCCCTTATTAATATAAAAAAAAACTTCAATTTGCATGTAAATGTGGTCAACTTTCATATCATCAAAATACATGAGGCCCGGGAAAGTAATGAATTGAAGTTTGATGCAGCAATTACTGACGTTTATAAAGAATTTTAAAGAGGTCATTCTAGCCTGGGCTGAGAAAATGAGGAAATCAACAGGGAATAGCGTCGATATAGCAACAGTGGGGGTGGAAGTCAGTCCCAGGTGTTGCAAGGCCAGAGGATGATTAATAGAGAGGGAGTAAGAAAGCACTCACCCAGAAGAACTGGGCTGGACCTGAGGCTCAATAACAGAGCTTTCATGAAAAGGTTCTTGCTGGGTTCGCTCTCGAAATGCCTCGGAAATGTGATCCGGGGGGAATAAAAGGAGCAAGTGTTTATGAGCGAGAGCTGCGCTGAAGGTTTAATTGGGCTCCACATCCTTTCAGCTCCCTTCAGTACTTGATATGCAGTTTAACCTTTCTCCCCCTCCCCAATCCTCTCTCTCTCTCCGCTGAAGCGATCCCCCCCCCACAACCTCTCAAAGTCAGTACCTGAGTGCGGCTGGGATTTTAATAAGGCACAGTGTCCTGATGGTGGCTTGTTGGCAAAACATTGACTTGGTTGCTAAATGGAGTTAAGCGGCTGCATTGTGGCACCGCGATGGTGATTTGTAACTACTATCCGCCCTCTTCCGTGCCACGTACACACGGAACCAATATAAGCAGGTCTTATATCTATATAGTACTCGTACAGTTAAGCGTCAAACATCTGCAAAGCTAGGTGGTCCCTTGGTGATGCAAAGTCTCCATCGCCTCCTCATTCCAGCCTCATTGTATCTAGATAGATAGGCAAGATATAGATTGGCTGATACATAGATATGTAGTCATAGCAACTGTTGAGCTTTAGAATGTTCGAAGTGCTTCACATAAGGTAAAGGTAAAGGGGGGCCCTGACCATCAGGTCCAGTCGTGTCCGACTCTGGGGTTGCGGCGCTCATCTCGCTCTATAGGCCAAGGGAGCCGGCGTTTGTCCACAGACAGCTTCTGGGTCATGTGGCCAGCATGACAAAGCTGCTTCTGGCGAACCAGAGCAGTGCACGGAAACGCCGTTTACCTTCCCGCCGGAGCGGTCCCTATTTATCTACTTGCACTTTGATGTGCTTTCGAACTGCTAGGTGGGCAGGAGCTGGGACCGAGCAACGGGAGCTCACCCCGTTGCAGGGATTCGAACCGCTGACCTTCTGATCAGCAAGCCCTAGACTCTGTGGTTTAACCCACAGTGCCACCTGGGTCCTAAATGGCTTCACATAAATGTTCTTACAAATCTGTGCAACAATCCTGTAAGGTAGGCCACCGTATTAGGGGCAAAGTGGGGCGCTGAGTCCAGGAGATACTGGCCCAACTCAGATACTGAGTTCATGACAGAATCAAGATTTAAACAAGAGATTAACCGATTCAGAAAGTCAGCTTGTGGCATCCTTGAGCGCTTTAGAGAGATCTTTTTAATTTTCTGCTATACTCCCCCCCCCCAAAGTGTTGCTCCAGATGGGGGTGGAGGATAAATTTCCAAAACAATACATGGACTAAAACACAGCATGGAGAAGGAGAAAGAAATGCAGGAACAAGTGTTAGTGCTTTCTCCAGGACATGAAAGAATGTCTGCACATGCATGAACCCAAAAGGCAGCTGGGTTTGAGCAGCTGGTCTGATAAGGGCTGTCTGCACATTTGCAGAACCTCATTTAACATTCTGTGCTGGAGAACATCTGCAGAAAATGGTACTTGCTTCATAGCACAACCAAGCCTTACAAGGTGGGCATATTCAAAATATGTTGAACAACATTAAAGCTGTATCATTCATTTCCGAATCCATGACTCGTTTTCCAGGGACAAATACCTGACTTCCCTCTTCCAAGCCTAGGGAATGACTTACCGGTAATTCCAATATGGGGTTGTTAACATCTTAAAATAATAAATAACAAGGATCTGTTTCAAAGATTCCTTTTCCATTTTTCATCAAGAGCACAAACCTCAAAGAGCTAGATTCCTTAAAACTGCTCATTCTGCTCAATGATCACTGAGGTCAATCAATGTGAAAGATCAAAATTGGAGTAAATAACGGGACAGAAATCAATTCAACTGAAGAGCTAGCTAGATTAATTTGGAAGATGGTTGGGTATCCTTAATTCTTTCTGCTTCTGTTTCTTGCTTTGTTGCTGCTGGTGGTTTCTAAGATTAATTTTCTATTACTCCATTTCAAGTAAGTCTCTGGCTTAGTTAAATATTTTCAGTTACCTTAATTAAAACAAACAGATAAGCAATTGCATAGATAATTCAGCAAATTAAATCAGAAGCACGTAGAATAGTTTGGCTCAGTAGTAGCAAGTGAACAACTAGTTAGCATTCGAAAATGTTGATAGAATGTTGTTGTTGTCAGATTCCTTTATCATGGGTGTGTTTTTATGTTTCAGAAAATTGTGTGCCCCCTCACAGCAAGATCATGGGCAAATTGAAAGCTAAGCATCTCTGCACCCTCTGTTTCATTTCTAGCCCTACAGTTTATTTCTTCCCCTCGAGGGATGGCAAGCTAAATCAATGCTTATATTTCTCCAGCCTGTGAGACCCGGTCTAAGCATTTGCAACTTTCACTAATCGGAATGGTAAGTGATAAAAGGGCAGCTTTTCATATGAGAGAAAAGTCTGAGTAGGGTAAGTCAAGGTTCTTTATGTGATTCTGATATTTAGCTGCAGGGGGGATTTTTCCCATGTCTTGAGAATTTTTTCCTATATCTGAAGAACAAATCATAATTTTCACAAATCCATAAAGAAGCACCCAGCAAAATAAGAAGCGGAAATAAAGGGGATTCCACATCATTTTTCCTGGTATGGAGCTGAAATTTTATTCATTTTTATTTCTTTAACAAAAATTATATACCGTTTTATTTGGGGGGGGATGTCTCTAAGTGGTTTACAAAAAATGCAGCAATCCTGTCGCCGTAAATAGTGCAAGCCTATAAATGGGGCAATCCCGAACATGTCTACCCCTTGAGTTAAAGGTATACTATTAGAATTATTTTATATTTATTGGGTCATATCCAAATGGTTTCCCTCCATTGACAGAAGACTCTGGCTCAGCAGAGACTTCATAAACAGAAAGGAGATTGAGGCAATCTTCCACAATTCCACCTTCCCCTGTAAGCCCCTGCTTCCCCAATCTGCTTTGGAGGGATGGGGAAGCCTTTGGAACAATGTGGCGGGTTCTGGGGAGGGGGCTGCAAGAAGGAGGCATCACCAACCATCACCCTGGTCCCTACTCTGCCAGTGGAAGGATCCAAATGATCAGAAAGCCTTCCAGCAGTGGACAGACACCAGTTGCATACAACGCATCCTGTATGTCTGTTCGACAGGTGTAAATTTTAAACTTCTAAAACTGGACGAACTTGACTGTTAATAAATCCAGGGAGAGCTAATATATTGCACTCAACAGAGGCAAAATGGTTTATTTTGGCTTTCTCTGTGGGAGCAACACCTGGCTAAGAGTTTTCAATAAGATTTATAGTTGGCACTAGACCTGGTTCAGACAGTCAGAAGGCTCCACGCAACCATCTGCGAGAATGTCCTGGGTCATTGGCAGGCTCACTAACCAGCAGGGATTTCCTGCTTCAGGCACCAAAAAATCCAAGGCTCTTCCTGCCCTTAAGTATGGGTGAAAATGTGCATCTTGAATTGTGTGCAGGAGATGAAAAGAATCCAACTACTCTGAGAAGGATCATAATGCCGTGATGAACAGGCAGAATAAGGTAGACAGGTAGCTAAAGCCTTGTCTGCCATTTTTCTTCTTTTAGGATTAAAAGCATTTGGCTTTTTCCACAGAAGTGAAGAATTATGGATGAACTGTAATTATGAATAAGACCCATTCTTGGGGGAATTAAAAATAACCGAACACAAAACTACACAAAGGACAGATTACCTTCCTGGTTTCCAAGGCATTTTGCTTTCTTAAAAAGATGTTTGCAGCATGTTTTAACATATCTCTTCTCAGTCATCAAACGTACACCAAAAGCTTCTGTATACCAAATTTTCAGCTCCCCAACACATAATTAAAGGGTTTCCCCATTAATTATTTGCTTTGTGTTTCAAACTAGGTGCATGCATATAAACAAATGTTCCAAAGCAAAATATTAGGGGGCCACACCTCAAATAATAAATTCTTTCATGCTCAGAATACCGGTTTCCAAAATTATCTGCTGTGTTCAGTTGTATAACTCCCAAACATTTCAGCGAGTGTGTACAGGAATACGTACTAGAACCCAGGGTCACCCATTGGAATTTATTGGCAGTAGCCAGGACCAACCAAGCAGTGTGTCACAAACTGCATTTTAGCATATGCAATTAACCACCTTGAGATGTGATGGCCGCTGGCTTAGGATAGACCTGTTGATTGAGTACTGTACAGTGGTACCTCGGTTTAAGAACCATTTGGTTTACAAACTCTGCAAAACCGGAAATAGTGTCTTGGTTTGAGAACTTTACCTCGGTCTAAGAACGGAATCTGAACGGTGGAAGGGCACCGGCGGCGGGAGGCCTCATTAGGGAAAGCGCACCTCAGTTTAAGAACAGTTTTGGTTTAAGAACGGACTTCCAGAACGGATTACGTTCGTAAACTGAGGTACCACTGTACCTGCCTCTCAATAGGTAAAGGTAAAGGGGCCCCTGACCATCAGGCCCAGTCGTGTCCGACTCTGGTCTATAGACCGAGGGAGCCGGCGTTTGTCCGCAGACAGCTTCCAGGTCATGTGGCCAGCATGACAAAACTGCCTCTGGCGAACCAGAGCAGCGCGCGGAAACGCCGTTTACCTTCCCGCCGGAGTGGTCCCTATTTATCTACTTGCACTTTGGTGTGCTTTCGAACTGCTAGGTGGGCAGGAGCTGGGACCGAGCAACGGGAGCTCACCCCGTTGCAGGGATTCGAACCGCCGACCTTCTGATCAGCAAGCCCTAGACTCTGTGGTTTAGACCACAGTGCCACCTGGGTTCATAAACAGAGGTGCCACTGTACCTGCCTCTCAATAGCTGACAGCAAAGATAATGTCATGGAATATCCATGTCTAGAACCAGTGCAGTGCTCTGGTTAGAGTGCCAGACTAGAACCCGGGAGACCAGGGTTCAAATCCCAATTTATCCATGAAGCTCACTGGGTGACCATGCGCTACTCACTGCCCCTCTGCCTAACCTACCTCACAGGGTTGTTTTGGGGATTATATGAGGAAGGGGAGAACAAATGTACACCACCTTGAGTTTCTTGGAGAAAAGGTAGGATATCAATACAACAAATAAATGATTGAGGCAGTGTGCTTCTGATTACCCTTGCTAAGCTGTGGTTGGTACCCAGGGCATCTTTGGCTTCATGCCCTGTTTGTGGACTTCCTGGAGGCATCAGGCTGACCCCTTCTGAGGCTGGTAGAGGCAACACACATAGACAGGAAGCTACACAGATTTGGGTACATAGAGCTATGTTGCTGAAGGCACTGCAAATGCGCAAATTAACATTTTCACAAAGGCTACCAAATATCGTTCCAAAGAGAGGACATTTCAAGGCGCTATCACAGAGAGTCGTTTCAAATCAGTTGCAGAATAAATGTATTCGGGATTCCATCCTCAGACATACACAATAAGTAGTTGAACAGGTCAATTTCAAGGGCTGCTGTGCTGCTCAGGCTATCCCATTGCACTCCCAACCATTTGTCACTCTGCTCACAGCATCAAAACAAAGGCAAAATTGGCGTCCCTAGACTAGGGTCTGGCCGGCAGCTCTGTCGCCCACCCACGATTCACCCATCTTTGAATAGGCTCGTGCTGCCACTTCAGTGGCGCACTTCATCGCTGCCGAAGATGATCCATGGGATCAGGTTGCCAGACATATTAATGACAAATGTTGGACATGGCTAACTTAAAAGAAGAGAGTCTCCTTTCAGAGCTTAACCTTAACCAGTCTTGACATCAGTCAATTCTTTTTCTTCCCCTTTTTTTTTTAAAAAAGCAAGATGTAGCTGACCTTGCAGGTCTGTATCAGTTCATCGCTGTTGGCATCTACATTTTACAGCTCTTGACAACTTGCAGGTCTCACAAGGCCACTTTTAACATTTCATCCACCTTCTAGAAACTGACTCGTGCTACCCGGTCACACAGGTACTGAAATACATTGCTCGGCATGCATGCCAACTGTACCACTTGGTCTCTTTGGCATCCGGCTTCCACATTTACTCCAAATAAGTGCTTGATTCTTTGTCCAAAAGACCCTTCCAAAAGCGATAAAGGATTGGTATGGCTTCGCAAGAGGCATTATCATGCTGGCTGTGTTCTGCCTGCACAGCTGGAGGCAGCAAAGGTTCCAAATACCAATTGCTGGAGACCACAGGAGGGGAGATGGGCTCTTGTGCTCAGATCCTGCTTGCTGGTTTCCCACATGCATCTGGTTGGCCACTGTGGGAGCAGGATGCTGGACTAGATGGGCCATTGGCCTGATCCAGCAGGTTCTTCTTATGCTCATACTCATAGTATCATAGAATTGTAGAGTTGGAAGGGACCCTGAGGGTCGTCTAGTTCAACCCTCTCACCTAAAGCAGATGGACACCCAACCTCTGCTTAAAAACCTCCAAGGAAGGAGAGTCCTCGACCTTCCAAGCAAGTCCATTCCACTGTCAAACAGCTCTTACCACCAGAATGTTCTTCCTGATACTTAGTGGGAACCTCCTTTCTTATAACTTGAAGCCATTGGTTTGGGTCCTACCCTCTGGGACAGAAGAAGACAAGCTTGCTCCATCTTCCATGTGACAGCCCTTTGGATATTTGAAGGTGGCTGTTGTATCTCCTTACAGGTAGGTAGCCGTGTTGGTCTGAGTCGAAACAAAATAAAAAAATTCCTTCAGTAGCACCTTAAAGACCAACTAAGTTTTTATTTTGGTATGAGTTTTCGTGTGTTCGTGTGCTCATACCAAAATAAAAACTTAGTTGGTCTTTGAGGTGCTACTGAAGGAATTTTTTTTATTTTGTTTCGACTCAGACCAACACGGCTACCTACCTGTCACTAGAACTATGGAAGGCACCACATTGAGCCGCATGAAATGGAAGTCCATCAAGCTCAGGTATCTGATGAAGTGTGCTTGCACACGAAAGCTCATACCAAAATAAAAATTTAGTTGGTCTTTAAGGTGCTATTGAAGGAATTTTTTTATTTTGTTGTATCTCCTGTCAGTCTTGTCTTTTCTGGGCTAAACATACCCAACTCCCTCAACTATTCCTTATAAGTCTTGGTTCCCAAACCCTTACAAACACTCATCATTGTTGTTGTTTTTATTTATATGCATGCAACACCTGCAACACAAATTTCTCTGGGTAGCTTATAAAAAAATAAGTGGAAGGTAACTGAACGAAAAGTTAAACATGAAATAATTAAAAGGGGGGGCACATAAGTACATCATCAGAACTTGCTGCACTCCCTTAATTAAAAATAATAAAAATTAAACAACAGAAACCTGGGTTAAAGGTAAAGGTAAAGGGACCCCTGACCATTAGGTCCAGTCGTGACCGACTCTGGGGTTGCGCGCTCATCTCGCATTATTGGCCGAGGGAGCCAGCGTATAGCTTCCAGGTCATGTGGCCAGCATGACAAAGCCGCTTCTGGCGAACCAGAGCAGCACATGGAAATGCCGTTTACCTTCCCGCTGTAGCGGTTCCTATTTATCTACTTGCATTTTGAGGTGCTTTCGAACTGCTAGGTTGGCAGGAGCTGGGACCAAGCAACGGGAGCTCACCCCGTCACAGGGATTCGAACCGCCGACCTTCTGATCAGCAAGCCCTAGGCTCAGTGGTTTAACCACAGCACCACCTACTTTAGTTATTTAAACAGCCTGGGTGAACAGAAAAATCTTTATGTAGCACTAGGAAGACCACAGAGAAGATGCTAGGGGAGTCTCCCTGAGAAGCCTTATCCATAATCTGAATGCCACTACGAGGAAGGCCCTCTTCCTGGAGGTTGCCCACCTCACTTTATTTGGAGTGAAGGAGATTGAACACAGCAAGGTTTTGTGTTCTTCTCTTGCCTCACTTTTGGCCAAACAGGTTTTGCAGGTACTGAAGCACCATAAATGTCTTCAAATGTTTGGACACAGGTGGTTGGCCACAACAATACCCATATCCTGAATCACATCACACTGACATAATCTCTCTGTGGCTCCAGTGAGTACTTTTTTAAAAAGCTAAAACAGTCAGTAGAGCATGAGTCACTTGATCTGAGGATCATGAGTTCAAGCACTTCAGGGAGTTGGACTAGATGACCCTCATGGTCCCTTCCAGCTTTATAATTCTATGATTCTATGAATTCTAGCCAAATGCGATGAGTTGGTGACCAACCAACAGTGTTTGAATACAGAACTGATTGAACACCCATGGAGATAGTGTTCTCCAGTGCTAAATTTCTGGGGGGACACGGGGGAGGTGCATACCCCTAAACATTTTGTGAATCCAAGTTTGGCCTCATTGAGGGGCAGTACTTCAATATGAGCAGGAAAATGAGAGTACCTCTAAACATTTTTTTAAAGGAAAAAAAAGCACTGGTGTTCTCCCTTCCTTCCCTCAACCTTTCGTTCACTCTGTCCTCCTGCCCCTAGAGGCCCCTCCCTTCCGTTATACGTTTTCCTAGTCCTTGGACAGCCATCCATTCTTCCTTCTTCTCCATATTACCTAATGGGTTCTTGGTTTGCCACTATGGTTCACTGTTTCAAACAAAGAAGAAAATAATTACTTTCCTGCATCAGATCAAGGCCAATCGAGGTTCCCTATTACCCCATGGCGGCCAACCGGATGTCTCTTGGAGCTTCTGAACTCCTGCTGCTTTTGTGGATTGCTCACTTTCTGCTCTCCAAGGAGTTCTTCTCAGTGGATGTGATGGATTGGGCGACATACCTCAGAGCCAAGGAGCGCCGGTGATCTCAGCAAGAGGGCGGCGAGAGAGGAGCAGTGGAAGAGTTGGAAACAATTCTCAAGCTTTCTTAAACTTGTTTGGTTCTATAGCATATGATGTGACTGGATGGGCAAATATCCGTCTAGACAGCAGATTAGAGTTTAATTAGGTTTCTGATCGTTTCGACAACACAGGCAGAAGACTGTATTTAGAGGCTTTTGCCACCTTCAATGCAGGCTTATTTGTGTCTTGTTCATTTACAGCATGTGCTTCTTCTGTTACCACGCCCAGAAACCTGATTTCTGTATTTAGAGAAGTAATTTGCTGGTGACTTTTGTTTGTGGGTTTGCTTACCCATGGCTCCTTGATTTTTAAAGGAGGGAGTGCTGAGCTCTTTCACTATATATATGAGCTAACGAGGGACAAAGCTTCAACTCACACAGCCCTCTGCAAAGCTGACAAGACGGAGGCTAGCCATGCTGCTCCTTGAAGCTGGTGGGGTCCAAGCAATTCATTTGTGGGTGATCTGTCAGTGGTCTTTGTCCTTTCTTCCTGCTCCCCGATCTTCCTAACTGCCCCCCTCCAATTCCTTTGTCAAGAAGTTGAACGTTAAACTCACTTTGCAGGACATATCAGTGCTCTGAGCTGAGCAAACTCTAGTAAGGAAGAACTTGGATATCTAGAGGCTTACACTACAGAATCAATGGTGCTTGTTTATTCCAGTCTTCCACATACAACCATTTTGTGCTTGGTATCATGGCAAGTCTTTATATAGTCACAGGCTAACCGACTGCTACCAATCTGCATAATTTGCCACCAGCTGTTGGCTGAGCTGCTGTGATGTCATGGAAGGATGAGGGACATTTTAACCATTGAGGACAACAATTAGAGGCTCTGTGTGACCAGAAGACAAAAAAAAACACCACAGCAGGCTTAGACAGTTTAGTGGTAAGAGAACGAGCAGTGGGCCCTAGTTTAAATTTAGCCAGTGTAGTGCAGGTCTTGGAAGACCAGGGTTCAAATCCCTGTTCTGTCGAGCACAGGCACTGAACCCAAACAAGGAAAGATCTTATCCTTACCCTGTCTATTATCATTAGAGACAGGTTGACTGTCCTGTTGGCTGGAAATATATCTCAACAACAGAAGCTGGCAGTAGCACTATGTCATTGTCTAGAGTTCTTTGAGGGTCTTGGCATCTTTTGCTTTTGGTTTGACTTCCTGGATACACCTGAAGAGAGAGAAAGAAAGTTGCCCTGATACTCTGATTTTAAACTACCACCAGAAGTTTCCCATGTCTGGATGTCTCCCTCTACCACAGGGGTGCAGAAGCTGTAGCCATCCAGAAGTTCTGCAACCACAAGTCCTGTCACTCAATGGTGGCTGGGGCTGATGGGACAACATTTAGAGGGCCACATGTCCCCCCACCTCTTATTTCCACATGCATGGTCAATAAAGAACTTTCATATCTCAATGTAGCATGTTCATGTCTTCTTATAGCGCTTATAGCTTTATGGAAGTGGGTCGATGGCAACTTACAAGTGTCAGGAGCAATGCTTCAACACCTTCTACATGTGCTGCATCAGAAAGATTTGGGGCATTTTATGGCAGGACAGAGTTTCAAACAAAGATGTGGTCTCTCAATGCAATCTGGGGCTGCCTTAACTTCCTTCCTTCAGCCCAATCCCAGGTTTACCCAAATCAGTCTGATTCAGTTTGGGATCAGGGATTTGACCAGATCCCAACCCTAGTATTTTAAAACTGCTTTCCGGTTGGACCTCACAAAGTGCTTTAAATTAAATTATTCCAACAATAAAGGTAAAAGGTAAAGGGACCCCTGACCATTAGGTCCAGTCGTGACCGACTCTGGGGTTGCGCGCTCATCTCACATTATTGGCTGAGGGAGCCAGCGTATAGCTTCCAGGTCATGTGGCCAACATGACAAAGCCGCTTCTGGCAAACCAGAGCAGCACATGGAAACGCCGTTTACCTTCCTGCTGTAGCAGTTTCTATTTATCTACTTGCATTTTGACGTGCTTTCGAACTGCTAAGTTGGCAGGAGCTGGGACCGAGCAACGGGAGCTCACCCCGTTGCAGGGATTCGAACCGCCGACCTTTTGATCAGCAAGCCCTAGGCTCAGTGGTTTAACCACAGCGCCACCTGGGTCCCAAGGTATTCCAACAATAGACGTCATATACGTCATATATATATATATACACACACACACACACACACACACACACACACACACACACACGTGAACCAGCATGTCCTGTTGGATTCAATATTCAATAGATTTAGCAATTTTTAAAAAGTATGATAGAAGAATAGAGAATAAGAAAAAATATAAAATAAATGTATGGTGGGAGAGGGGAAGCATTCACAGACAAACCTTCTTCGTTCCTCCTGTCTCTCATTCTTTGATTTAGTACCACAGAAGTTCAGCCATTGATGCGACAACTCTCCTTTTGATTAGCTGAGCCAGCAATGCACTGCACTGTCATTCTGCCTATGGAGAATTAAATTTGAGCTCACGAGAACAGGTTTGTTTTGTTCTAAATTAGTTTTTGTTTTGTCTCCTATACACATACTCGCCTCGTAGCTGTGCTGATGACATCAAGTGGAATTATGGTGGAATTCAAAGGTGTTTCACAGCCTCTGACAGTAGCAGCAGTGGCGGTTGCTTAATTTTTAATCTGATGAGCTGTGTGCTACTAATGTAATGTGCTTGTACGTCTTCGAGTGTTTGTGTATCGTTGCAAAAAAAAAAATACTGCAAGAACCCTGAAGGTGGAAAAAGAGAAAATAGATCAAAAGCAGAACCAGAAATCACAATGAGCACGCCTTCATCTAATGAACCTTCTTTACGAAACAATTGAACCCGTGGTTGTGTTTCTGCAACCATAACCAACTCTGACCAGTTGGCACTAAGCCAGGTAATCATGAAAATGATAATCTCTTCTGACAGTGAAAACCAAATTGTAATGTTATTAATCCTAGGTGACTGTGAAAGGGCATGTACATGTTGGAATTAAGAGCTAACTACGATGGCTGCATTGCGATTCTAACTCACAAAATTCTAACTCATGTCTGGACAGAGGAACTTAATCATGAAGAAGATTATACATACCATGTCTCTTTGCATGAGGATAATGGATTCTCTGAATTCACATGGCTCATAGCTATTTTATGCCGGGCTGAGAGAAAAGGGCATCATCCCCCAGGTGAAGAAGCAGGATTGGTCTGTAGAAGTTACAAGATTAAATCCTATCCATTCACACTCCCATTTCGGTACTGAACAAAACAATAATATTGTTCACTTATACAGGTTACCATATCAAAGACCAGTCTCCCCCAGATGGCATACCTGAATCCATTGGTTTAGGTCCTCCTATCCTCCAGAGCAGGAGAAAGTAATCTTGTTCCATTTCCCATGTGACAGTCCTTAAGATACAATAAGGACTGTTGTAGTAACTGTAGGAGAAGAATTCCATGTTACAGAGCTGGGTCTTGGGAAATGAAAAGTGGCAAGAAAAATTATATCTTCTATCAGATATTCAACAGGATTGAATGAATATACTTTTAATGATGCACACATGCATTTGCTATGATAATAACATCTGTTCTTCAGAACAGTAAAAATATGGGAGAATAATCTCAGAATGTGTTAATTAGATTCTGTTGCATGTTTTATTTTTCCTGTTCCCGCCAACCATTTTTGTAATTTGGAAAAATTGAATAACAATAGTTTTAGAAAAGAATTAGAATCTGTTGTTTGGGTGGAGATTTATGGGGATACGCGGGTGGCACTGTAACTGGGAAAAAGCTGTAACTGAACTAGTATATTTTTGTAGTAATATATACTCTTTGAGGCATTCCCATATGACGTCAGTTGAAGTATTACTGTCTGGAAATGTTCCCCTACTGGGTCCATCAGTCTCTGTGTTTACATTATTACTTATATCCACACAACAAACACGTTTTAGAAAGCCTGTAGAATATGAAATAGAAGCTTAGTTTTTCAAGTTGATATTGAATTTTTTAATTTTATTTTAAGCAGCAAAATAATAATTTTTCCCTCTCTTTGAGAATATAATTTCTATTCATTTATTTCAGCAGAACTCCATCTTCAATTTATGAAACCTGGATGTTAACATTTAATGCTACCAACGAGGTAAGCTGGTTTTTCTTGTCAAGTTCAGTGCGCACACACATCAATTTTACCCCTTTTCAAGTAAAATGTGTGCCACACTATGCCAGGAAGATATATTAGCACAGTATGTTTAATTGGTAAGAAATGATAAGTGGAACAGTGGCCCTGCAGGGATCATGGCCTCGGTCCAGTATACCTGAAGGAGCGTCTCCACCCCCATCGTTCTGCCCGGACACTGAGGTCCAGCGCTGAGGGCCGTCTGGCGGTTCCCTCACTGCGAGAAGCCAAGTTGCAGGGAACTAGGCAGAGGGCCTTCTCGGTGGTGGCGCCTGCCCTGTGGAACGCCCTCCCATCAGATGTCAAAGAGAAAAACAACTACCAGACTTTTAGAAGACATCTGAAGGCAGCCCTGTTTAGGGAGGCTTTAATGTTTAATAGATCACTGTGTTGTATTTTTCTGTTGGAAGCCGCCCAGAGTGGCTGTGGAAACCCAGTCAGATGGGCGGGGTATATATAATAAATTATTATTATTATTATTTTGAATATGCTGCCAGAATAATTGTCCCTGTCTAGGTATGGGCTGGCAATACATGGAAACAGCTTCCCACAAGCATATCTCTTAAAAATGTAAACAGGTGGGAAATGCTCCTGATCTCGCAAACCTGAGAAAGAACAAAATACCTGCCAGCAGGCCTGGGACTTCCCACAAATCTAGCTTGCCGAAGTTCCAAGCATAGACAGGCTGGAAGAAAATTTATGTGTGATCAGCTGTTTGGGAGGGGAGCTGAATTCTGTCCCCCTCTCTTCTCCCTTCCAAGCAGCTATTTGGCATAACTGATGCCAAATCGTGTCACTGGATTAGGACTAATGTACTGCGGTATAATTACAGCATCCCCATGTTTGTGTGTGTACCCAGAAGTCAGTCCCCCTGTGTTCCATGATGCTCACTCCCAGATAAAGTCTGCATAGGATTTCAGCTGTAGTCCTTTTTCATATTTAATAAAGAACTTTATTTTTCAATTAAATCCATGTGGTTCTGGTGTGGTTTTTGTAGCCTCCACGGCTTTTTTCTGATACTGTATGTCTCTTTCAAATCTTCGTTGCCCATATAAAAATCTTCCCACAATATTTACTGCTGTTTCTATGAGTGCTTTTGGCATCAGGTGTGCTGAACTGAAAATATTGTAATAGATTGGGCTGACATTATACGATTTAAGGTCCCAGTACTTCAGCAGAATTGCTGCCCAACTTTCCATATTCAGAAAATATATCTATATTTTATCTTCTGGGTTTATTGTATCCATTTTAGTACTTTAACCTTTGTCATTTGACTCCATTAAACTCCATGGCTTCTTCAACTGTTTCTGAGGGAAGAGATTTCTTACCTAGGACGCTGAACATTTTATAGCGTTCTGTAATTGTAGCATTTCATTTAAGGGTCTTATAAGCAACACATAAGTCTGCCATAACTGAGACTTTTTCAGCTGTTTGAATTAATGCAAATTCTGTTACCATTATATTTTATAAACAGGGCATAAAAGAGTGTTCCAAGTGAAACAGAAGCGGAGAACTCTGCGATCATGCAATTTCCTCAGATTTATTGCCTGTGAGTCTCTGTGTAAATCCTAGCAATTTCACAAATTGGAAATGGCTCCACCACATTGTCTTCTGTATTTATAAAGGGGTTCATAATTACCGACATTCTTTTTCAGAGCCCTTTAGATATAGGCAGCTCTTATTTATTACATGCTTGCTTTTTAAAATACATTTTGCACTGAATATGTATCAGTTTGCCTTAGTCAATGTTAAGATTCATTTTGCCATGTGTCAGTGTGATTATCCAGCAGATAAACAGCATTGTGAATAAAAGCCTTTATATACTCCCCGTTCCTCTCAAATTGAGCTCATTGAAGCTGGTCTTCAGAAAGAGGAAAAGAGGGGGAAATCAAAACATCACATGGTTGGATAGCCTGTTTAAGAGGTTTTGCTGAGATGGAAACTAAGGGTGCATTGAATATTTGTGCATTTCATTATGGGGAGCAGAACAAACATTTGGTGGTATTTCCAAAATCCTTCCTCCTTGCTCATCTTGTTCACTGTCTGGATTGCCTCCTGATCTGCAACATCTTTGCCCAATAGACTTCTATTTAGTGGCATTTACCAGTATATATTTTTCTTTCTAAGGAGGTGATCCCAACCAGTCAAGGATCTCATAGCAAATGTGGTGATGTTAAGATGACATCTCAAAGGGAGTTAACCCACTCCAGCCTGTCTCTCACACAAGTTCTAGCCACCATTTTTCTATATGTATCTTCATTTATCCAAAATTTATCTTCAGAAATCAAAACATATGTATAAAGTTAATAGAGTGCTATAAAAAAATTAAATCATAAAGAAAGCAAAGGAGGGAGGAAATTAAAAGAAAAGAGAGGTTTCCACTTTTCTATCTGCCAATTATTCAAAATATTAAACCTTCACACTCCAGAAATATCCAGCTTTTTTCCCATTCTGCTAGATGATAATCCCATATTTTCTTCCCAGGCACCCAGAATTCACAAACACATTCTTTATTATGGTCCAAAGACCCGCAAAAACAATTTCAAGAGCAAAGTACAACAGAAATATGGAAAAGCCTAGGCAGTCACTCAGAATTCAACTTTTCTCACTTAGGAAGTCCAATGTAGCAATTCATTTATGTATTGTTATCTTCAAATGTCTAAAACAACCTTTTTCCAGTTACTTGTGGCAAAACTTCTGATACATTTTGATGGAAGTAAGAAACAGTGTTTCTGTAAATAATTAAACTATCAGAGGAACTTCCCAGGGCTGATTCCATATTTTTTGGGTACTCTGGACTCCTTGCTATAGAATTGCCCCTTATTTATTGAGGGGAGGGCAAAGTGAAAATATGGCTGGTGAGGGTAGAGGGAAACAGACGACACAACAACAGGTAAGTCATCTGTAGTGCATGCTCACTTGATTCAGGGCCTGCTCATCTTGTAGTCATTGAAAGTCCACGTTAACAGCATAGCTCAAAGAAAGATAGATGCTTTAGAGCAGGCACCCCCAAACTGTGGCCCTCCAGATGTTTTGGCCTGCAACTCCCATGATCCCTAGCTAACAGAACCAGTAGTCAGGGAAGATGGGAATTGTAGTCCAAAACATCTGGAGGACCGAAGTTTGGGGATGCCTGCTTTAGAGAACTATCACAATTGTTATGATATCAGGAGCCATTATGCCAACCCCATGCTCAACTCAAACCTACTTGCATGCTAAGAAAGCAAGGGATCCCACGTAATATGATGAACATTTTACTAAAGGTAAAGGGACCCCTGACCATAAGGTCCAGTCATGACCGACTCTGGGGTTGCGCGCTCATCTTGCATTATTGGCCGAGGGAGCCGGCGTATAGCTTCCAGGTCATGTGGCCAGCATGACAAAGCCACTTCTGGCGAACCAGAGCAGCCGTTTACCTTCCCGTGGCTGTAGCGGTTCCTATTTATCTACTTGCATTTTGACATGCTTTCGAACTGCTAGGTTGGCAGGAGCTGGGACCGAGCAACGGGAGCTCACCCCGTCACAGGGATTCAAACCGCTGACCTTCTGATCAGCAAGCCCTGGGCTCTGTGGTTTAACCCACAGCGACACCTGGGTCCCCAAACATTTTACTAGTCTAGTGTTTATATCTAAATTCTCTCTCTTGCTCTCTTGTTTGTTTGTTTGTTTGTTTGTTTGTGTGTTTGTTTGTTTTCTGTACTTGCCTTCCACCCCAAAATCACAGGGCAGTTTACAATACAAAAGCACAAAAATGAATTTTGTAATAACAAAAACCAATTACCCCCTCCCAGTTTAAAAGGCCACAGGTTGTTTAATTAGCCAAAGGCCTGAGAACTGTTTTTGCTTGGTGCCTAAAGATATGTAATGAAAGCACCAGGCAAGCCTCCCTGTGGAGAGCATTCCACAAATGGGGAGCCACCACAGAAAAGGCCCCTCCTCGTGTTCTCATCCTCTGGATCTCTCGTGAAGGACGCACACAAAGAATGGACTCAGTTGCTGATCGCAGAGTTTAGGTCAGTTCATATGGGGAGAGGTGATCCCTTAACCTATTTGTTGCTGAGCTGCAAGTAGCCATTCTTGATCAAAGCAGCTCAAAAAAAGGAAACTTTAATGTAAAATTGTCAAATTACAACTACGGCAGGACCAAACGTTAGGCAGAATGGGAGACCACCTCAGGCACTAGCACTGCTAGGAATCTAATCTTCTTCTTATAATGAATTATTGCTGTTGTGAATGGTCATGTATTTATTTGCATAAAACTAAGCTTAAAACTAGTTGTCATACATCGTCCTTTTGGCAGTTCAGTTCCATCAGATCTCACAGTTGACAGTTTTTCTCTCTGTGCAGGCATTTATAAATACTTCTGCAACATCTGATGGAGACTCTAGGCCAGGCATCCCCAAACTGCAGCCCTCCAGATGTTTTGGCCTACAACTCCCATGATCCCTAGCTAACAGGACCAGTGGTCGGGGAAGATGGGAATTGTAGTCCAAAACATCTGGAGGGCCGAAGTTTGGGGATGCCTGCTATAGGCAATGAAACCTTACTTCATAATACATTTTCAGGCACCATAGGACTATTGTTGCCACAGTCTAGCTCAGGGGTCAGCAAACTTTTTCAGCAGGGGGCCGGTCCACTGTCCCTCAGACCTTGTGGGGGGCCGGACTATATTTTGAAAAAAAAAATGAACGAAATCCTATGCCCCACAAATAACTCAGAGATGCATTTTAAATAAAAGGACACATTCTACTCATGTAGAAACACCAGGCAGGCCCCACAAATAACCCAGAGATGCATTTTAAATAAAAGGACACATTCTACTCATTTAAAAACATGCTGATTCCCAGACCGTCCGTGGGCCGGATTTAGAAGGTGATTGGGCCGCATTCGGCCCCCAGGCCTTAGTTTGCGGACCCCTGGTCTAGCTTCTTCCCTGTTTGGGCCCTTCTATGTGCAGTAAAGACTTCAGTTGCTAATGACGTTCTGTTCACACTCAATGAACTCTGATTATTTCTCCCTCTGTGAATTCTTTTGTGTGAAGCAAGTTTTCTACTCCCACTGCAGCTCTTTTCCATGGTGTGGGTCCTCTGTATAAACTGTAATTGCAAAACGGAAACCTATTCTCATTTGCGATGAATCTTTCTTATACTTAAGGTGAAATTCGGTTGATCAAATTCAGCATTTGTGCCAGAAGAGCTTCAGTGTCTTCTCCCCCATCTGCCACTGCCACCTTATTCTTCAGAGATCTCCCAGATTCAGCACAACATATTGGTATTCCTCAATAAGCAAGCAGGTATGAGAACATTAATTCTTATCTCTGGATCTGCTGCAGGTGTTGTGCAGGGAGAGTCCCAGAGTGGCGGGAACAGGTTCTTAAATAGGGAGACATAAAGACTCACTTGACTTGCAAAAATAAAAAGGAGTGTATAGACACCAGCCTGTCACTCAAGGCAAACTACAAGACACGGGGAACTACGCTTGCAGGATGTGTTTTAAATAAGCAGCTAAGTTCTGTGCTTTTAGGGCATTGAAATCTCTTCAGAGTTTCAGTAAAAGTAAGAAACAGTTTGACTGACTTTAGCTGAAGTCTTGGTGTTGCTTGCTCGGAATAGCAATGAAACATGTCAAAGGCCAGTCATTCCTAGAGCTCGAGCTACTATGCTATTCTTGCACACCGATTTCCAAGCTGCACTTTGAAACCTATATGGAAGCCAGCAACCTTGATCCATTCGAGGAACCATTGTTGTACAGACCCTGGAGGCTGAAGGGAAGATCATTACACATATTGCTCGTCTGCTGACTTAAGCAGAATGAAATTATCTGGCTTTTCAAGGCAACAAGAGCTCCATTTTGTAGTCAAGGCCTGAGGCACCGTGATCCACAAACCTCCTTTCTCTAAACCACAGTTATTATCAATGCCAATAGTAAATGCATAGCAATGCCACCTTTTAAAATGCTCTAATAACAATTAATAATAATAATAATAATTCTAAAAATCTGGAGAAGCCACAGTATATTAGCAGTGAGTACTTGACAAGCAGGTGGTCTATGAGGAGATAAGAGAGAGAGAGAGATCAGTTTAGCTAAATTTGAAGGTGGTCCCATATATAAATAGAACATTGAAGTTGGAATATAACACTCTGAACCTGCCTAGCTGGATATATTACAGCATTAAGATTTTATTATGTTTAGAAGGGGGGGGGAGGCATGCAATGTATACTGTTTTGCCAGGAGGAGAAACTTCATTGCTTCATGCTTGGTTTGGTACTGAGGAAAGGGTCGTCTTTGCAAACTTTTTTTCCTTGTTGGGAACAATATTCTCTGAGGGACTTGGTGGTGGCCGTGGCTGCTATTGTTATTTATTGAATTTCACCATAAGTTCCCAAGGCAGATTATAATATAAAAATGTTAACATCACTATGCCTTTAAAGCACATTCAAAATGCATTTTCATTCTCTAAGACTTCTGGGAAATGTAGTTTGTTAAAGGTTGCTGAAAATTTTAACTCTATGAGGGGTAAACTACGGTGCCCAGTATTATTTGAGGGAAAGAATGTGCTTCAAATGTGTTTTAAAGGTATTGTGTGTACTCAGCCTTAGTTAGCTGGAACATGTGCAGAGGAGGGCCAGCCATCAAGATGATCAAGGGTCTGCAAACCAAGCCTCATGAGGAACGGTCGAAGGAGCTGGGTACGTTGGAAAAGAGGAAACTGAGAAGAAATATCTTCAAATATCTCAAGGGCTGCCACATGGAAGATGGAGCAAGGTTGTTTTCTCCTTCTCCAGAAGTAGGACTCTGACCAATGGATCCAAGTTGCAAGAAAGGAGATTCCAACTTAACATCACAAAGAACTTTCTGACAGTAAGACCTGTTTGACAGTGGAACACACTCCCTTGGGAGGTTGTGGGTCGTCTTTCCTTAGAGGTTTTTACGCAGAGGTTAGATGGTCATCTGCTATGGATGCTTTGCCTGAGATTCCTGCATTGCAAATGACACTTCATGCTGCACCGGATTTGGCTCAATGGCAGTCCATCTTGGACACAATTTGGAATAGGAGTAATATATGTCGGCATAGCTTCCTCCAACTTTTTATATTTTAGATTGCTCAGTTGCAAGCTTACTGTATTTCTCATTTTTTTTCAAATGGCCGATTCATGAGAATCACCAAACTTTAAAAATGGCAAGTGACAATCTGAGAGCTGTAGGCATAATCATGCTCAACTACGGAGTAATTCCTTCAGTAATTCCGTTTGGTATGAGCTTTCGTGTGCATGCACACTTCTTCAGATACACTTGAAACAGAAGAGTCAGACCCTTATGTATATACAGAGGGTGGTGGGGGTGGGTGGGAATGGGTGATGGGCTGATGGGAGTGGTAAACCTGTAGATGGCTGTTAACGACTGCTGATGACTGCTGATGACTGAGGCGCTAAAGAAAGCTTGATCATGCATAATGAGATAAGAATCCTATGTCTTTGTTCATCCCAGGTGGCTCCATGGTTTTAAGCTTGGTAATGAGTTCCAATTCAGCAACTTCTCTTTCCAGTCTGTTCCTGAATTTTTTTCTGTAATAAAACAGCTGCTTTGAGATCTTGTATAGAATGTCCTGGTAGATTGAAGTGTTCTCCTACTGGTTTCTCTGTCTTGTGGTTCCTTTCTTTAGCGCCTCAGCCCTTGCTTTTTCCCCTCAGGACCAATTGCAGTCATCAGCAGTCGTTAACAGCCATCTACAGGTTTACCACTCCCATCAGCCCATCACCCATTCCCACCCACCCCCACCACCCTCTGTATATACATAAGGGTCTGACTCTTCTGTTTCAAGTGTATCTGAAGAAGTGTGCATGCACACGAAAGCTCATACCAAAATAAAAACTTAGTTGGTCTTTAAGGTGCTACTGAAGGAATTTTTTTATTTTGCTTCGACTCAGACCAACACGGCTACCTACCTGTGTACAGAGTAATTGAGCAGGATAGCAATGTAGGGAAGACGTATTTTTCCTGCCAACGCACCAAGCTATGAAAAGCTTCTGTTAAGACTTAAGTGTGCTTTGAGCTTCTACTCCAGAAAAAATGACTCTTCAAAATCTATTGTGTGCTAACTTCTTGGTACTGGGAACGTAACAACAGAGCAATGCTACTGAAGTGAAGCACTATGTTTACGAAGGTAATCAATAGCATGATTAACTTGGTAAAGTAGAAGGCTGATCAATCTTATTATTGATCAGTTTAACAAATGCATTAGAGTGTCTGTGTAGTATGGCTACATGTGTCAATGGCAGGCTACATGTGCATTGAACTAGTCAAATTGTCTTGCTATAGATGCACATAGTATTGAACAGAACAAGAGCCAAAAGCATCAGAATTTTGTTCGTTTACTTGTTTGTTTGTTTTGTTTAAACATTTCCATTATGTCATTCATTGTCAGTTTTCAAGGTGGTTTCGAACATTGGAAGTAAAAGTTGGCTCAGCATTCCTTCAGTTTATCTGTTCACGCAGCAATTATTGCATATTTTTGCACAGCAAGCAGCACACTGTTCCACAGCAGTCAAGAGTTTGTAGATCACCTAGTCTCTTGAGTGGATGTTGTTGTTGATGATATGTTATTGAAGTACATCATACTCAAATGAGAACCACTGAAATCATGGGCTTAGGAAAGTCATGAATAACTTACGTCCATGGTTCCAATGGTCTGCTCTGTTAGAGTTTTTGCAAGCGGAATCCCTGATCTGGACCGTGTGCAGAGTAGAAATGAATTTGCTCTCAACCACAAGAATGAGTTTCAAAGCTGTACTGGAAACAGTCTTAAACTAGTTACAAATAAGCAGTGGCAAAAATACAAAGTAACACATTGTTGTTGTTGTTGTTTAGTCGTTTAGTCGTGTCCGACTCTTCGTGACCCCATGGACCAGAGCACGCCAGGCACTCCTGTCTTGCACTGCCTCCCGCAGTTTGGTCAAACTCGTGTTCGTAGCTTCGAGAACACTGTCCAACCATCTTGCCTCTGTCGTCCCCTTCTCCTAGTGCCCTCAATCTTTCCCAACATCAGGGTCTTTTCCAAGGATTCTTCTCTTCTCATGAGGTGGCCAAAGTATTGGAGCCTCAGCTTCACGATCTGTCCTTCCAGGGAGCACTCAGGGCTGATTTCCTTAAGAATGGATAGGTTTGATCTTCTAGCAGTCCATGGGACTCTCAAGAGTCTCCTCCAGCACCATAATTCAAAAGCATCAATTCTTTGGCGATCAGCCTTCTTTATGGTCCAGCTCTCACTTCCATACATCACTACTGGGAAAACCATAGCTTTAACTATACGGACCTTTGTCGGCAAGGTGATGTCTCTGCTTTTTAAGATGCTGTCTAGGTTTGTCATTGCTTTTCTCCCAAGAAGCAGGCGTCTTTTAATTTCGTGACTGCTGTCACCATCTGTAGTGATCAAGGAGCCCAAGAAAGTAAAATCTCTCACTGCCTCCATTTCTTCCCCTTCTATTTGCCAGGAGGTGATGGGACCAGTGGCCATGATCTTGGTTTTTTTGATGTTGAGCTTCAGACCATATTTTGCGCTCTCCTCTTTCACCCTCATTAAAAGGTTCTTTAATTCCTCCTCGCTTTCTGCCATCAAGGTTGTGTCATCTGCATATCTGAGGTTGTTGATAAATAAGCAGGGAGACAATATACAACCTTGTCGTACTCCTTTCCCAATTTTGATACTCTTAAACAAACTAGCATTGCAATCCCATCTTCTTTTTAGTCTTTAATACAGTTCAATAAACTTTCATTTCTCTGGTCCCAGAGCAAAAGATCTTAAGCAATTTGCTTGTTCACCATCACAGAGATTGGCCACTACAGTCACTATTGCTTCTGCTGGCTCCATTGCTGGCGAAGACAATGAGTTCTCAGGTTTCATCTTCCTGCTATGAGAAATTTCTGCTTGGCTTTCCAGTGATGAGTCAGCAATTACCCTAAAGACTTAAACAGAAACATCCAGCATTTTCTGCTACATTCGCTAGAGTGAAACCTCCTGCCTAATGCAAACTTCTCTACAGTGGAACCTCGGTTTATGAACACCTCGGTTTATGAATTTTCGGTTTATGAACGCCGCGGACCCATCTGGAACGGATTAATTCCTTTTCCATTACTTTCAATGGGAAAGTTCGCTTCAGTTTATGAACGCTTCAGTTTATGAACAGACTTCTGGAACCAATTACACCCATGCTTCAGTTTATGAACGCTTCAGTTTAAGTACTCCGCGAACCCGTCTGGAACGGATTAATCCACCTTCCATTACTTTCAATGGGAAAGTTCGCTTCAGTTTATGAACGCCTCAGTTTATGAACAGACTTCTGGAACCAATTGTGTTCATAAACCGAGGTACCACTGTACTTTGAAAATGCTAACTTTTCCATAAGTTTTTTCCCCAGACTTTAATTCATATAAACATTACATTTTATGTATATTAAACTAATATCTTTAACACATTCTGAGTATTACTTACTTGGATACCATTTATGATAATGAAGATGCACTTCCTCTCTATTGCCAACACATTAAGACAAAAATGGTATGACGTTATTTTCAGGGAACATGCTGTTAGGAACACAATATTAAATAATCACTGAAGATTTTAAAGGAACGTACACATCTATTTACTCTGTTTTGAATATATTCTTACATAAGAATCCAGGGTGATGTACAAAAACTCAGTTAAACATTAAAAATACAAAACTATTCCATTTAAAATTGCATATTATCGATCCATCACTAAGGTACAGCAGTGAAAAGCATCACATTGATACTGAACACCCCTACCGGTATCTGTTCCAAAGGCCTGGATAAAGAAAATGCCTTCAAAAGATGCTGAAATATCAACACTGAGGAGGACAACCACAGGGGAAGGGAACCACAGGTGTGGTGCCACCACTAAGGAGGCCCCTTTCTTCAGCAGTGTACAAAAGGTTGTGCCCATTGGCAAAATCATGAGCAGGACATCTCCAGCACATGTTAAAGCCTGGGAAATCAGATATCAGAAAATATACTTCTTCAAGTATTTGAGAGCAAGTCATTCTAGTCTTTATACATCCATGTCAAAACCTTGAATTTTGCTCAGAAATGGTGACTGGAGTTCTCCCCATTTGTATCCAGAATAGAATCATAGAGTTGGAAGATACCACAAGGGCCATCCAGTCCAACCCCCTGCCAAGCAGGAAACATCATCAAAGCATTCCTGACATATGGCTGTCAAGCCTCTGCTTAAAGACCTCTAAAGAAGGAGAGTCCACCACACTCCTTGGCAGCAAATTCCACTGTCAAACAGCTCTTACTGTCAGGAAGTTCTTCCTACTGTTTAGGTGGAATCTTCTTTCTTGTAGTTTGAATCCACTGCTCCGTGTCCGCTTCTCTGGAGCCGCAGAAAACAACCTTTCTCCCTCCTCTATATGACATCCTTTTATATATTTGAACATGGCTATCATATCACCCCTTAACCTTCTCTTCTCCAGGCTAAACATACCCAGCTCCCTAAGCCGTTCCTCATAAGGCATCGTTTCCAGGCCTTTGACCATTTTGGTTGCCCTCCTCTGGACACGTTCCAACTTGTCAGTATAGATTCTACTGATGAGAGATACAGTTGGACTGTGGAAGCATTGAAGTTATATGTTTAATGTACATAAAATGTTGGGGAGCCTATTGCAGAGGGCTGGTGTTTTTTCACTCTAGAGTAGGGCAGGCTGAGTCTTGTGACTAGCTCACAAGGTATTTTTTTCCCTAACTCATGTAACCTGAGCTTCTCTGCTATTATCAACAGGGAAGCTACTGTTGTTGTGTTGGTTCTTTGGGTGGTGTCTGTCTGTGTGTGTTACAGCAGCAAAGAGACACACAAGCTATTTTTGCTTTCCAGCTGTGTTAACTTACTCTGGGATCAGAGGAAGAGATTTCCTGTAGAAGACTGACACCCTATACTAATATGCAATGTGGCATTTTGTTGTTTTGCAACAGTTAATGTTTGTAACGAAATGTTTAAAAACCAAGTTCTGCAAGTAAAGCTTTAAAAGTTATTTCTTGCGGTGAAGAGGATTCATTTCGACACGAGAGTCAGTTCAGAGACTTTCCATTGGCATTTTATATTCTAACAGGAAGTTCTGGAGCAAAAGGGGTTGGAAAACAAAAGAGAGGAAAACAGAGTAAGCCGTCATTAGAAAATTGCTGGAAGGAATAGAATAGGACAAGGATAGGCCAGAATAAAATAAGAACAGCAGAGGCACAAATGAACAAAACAAACGAGGAATTAGAAATACTGAAAGCATTTTGGAAATCTGATAGAGATGAGACAACTTCTGATCAATTAGTGTCGGGACAACAAAATATTAACAGAAAGGTACAAAGGAAACTGGATTGCTCAGTGCATATTTCCTTTGGTTTTCTCAAAAATTCTAAATTGTGATGAGATGGTTATTGACACCAATGTAGGCAATAAATGGGGGGGAAAGTGGTAGTCATAGTCACATTATCTATCTAACCATTTGGTACTTATTCAGGCCACCAAGCCTTCCTGTTTTGAGAGGTTTCTGCCATATCCATTCTCTCCTCTTCCTCCCCACCTGCCTGCCTCTCTTTCCCCCACGGTGGGTACACTTTTACAATCTAGCAACTCAAACGACATGCAATCCAGTCAGGCCTTAGTTTAAAGCCACAGCAAGGCTTCAGTCGACTCTGCCATATGTATCAAGCAGAGTCTCTCTCCTCCACCCCACGCTCATCAAAGCATTAGCAGGAACATTTGTCAAATTCTCTCATTTTAAATTTTAAAAGCATGGAAACTCATCTGTTTTCAAGCACCACCCCTCGACGCAGACGTTTGATCTAGCAATCCCCTTTGAGAAAACCTTGAAGTCAGGTGATTTTCTGTCATATTAAGGAAGGGCAAATATGCTAGCCACCTTCAATAAAGTAAAAGAGGGGAGTAACAGGCCCATTAGTTTACCTTTGATCACAATTAACATTACCCTTCTCCATTACCATTATCATTTATGAAGATTGTAAGGCTTCACTTTCAGTATGTCTATACTAGGAAAGGCAGTACAGTACATTTGAGTTCTGGCACCAAAAAAGTTTGGGTTCCTGCATTATGGGGGTTGGACTAGATGACCCTCATGGTCCCTTCAGCCTTGCAGCATACTATGTGAGACTTACCAAAAAAAGAAGAAGCAAGAAGACAATGATCCCATTGATCCCTCAACATCCCAGAGGCTTCATAGCATGTGGAGTGAGGCCATTGATATGTTGAGTTCTCAAAGTCAGAGGTGCAGGTAAGTTGTTTAAAGTCTAGGCTTAACAGCCTTTTAATAGTGATGTGTAATGTTTTGCTTACTTCAAAATGTGATCAGCCCTGCAGTGTTTTACTACTCTCCTACTCATTCAGCTGAGTGAGGCATGCCCTAATATGCACCACGGATCAAAATACTGATCAGAAATCATATTAAACCTAGACAATTTGGGTTCCATTTCAGGCAGGACTTCACACAAAAACAGAACCCCAATTTCTGGCATTAATGTGGACACTCTGAGTGACTCAGACAATGGAAATCCATTTTAAAGTAAAGGCATGGTTTAGAGCCATGGATAGGAACATCTCTGCATATACCACAAGCAGGACTTTTCTCCTCCAGCCCATCTTTATCAAAACAATACTTGGAACATTTGTCAGATTCTGTCGTTATGAATTTTAAAGCAGAGAAACTCATTTGTTTTCAAGCACAACTTCTTGGCCTAGACTGTTACTCAATACAACCATTTCTTTCCAGCTGCAGGAATGGAAATCCTTAATCCTGCATTTTATTTTCAGGTTAAAAAACTAAAACTAACTATTATGGTACAATTCAGCCAATGTTAAACACTTAACTGTTTATTATTAATATTATTATTCCTACAATGGAGATTTGAACATTGCTTCATTCTCTCATTGAACTCAGCAGGATGGGAGAGTACTAAACTTGGATGAGATTGTGCTCCTCAATTTTATTTCCATATTTATTTTGAAATTATTCAACTTGCTCCCCCTCCCCCCCCACCGTTAAATGAAACACACAAAATGCCATGTAATCCTCCCCTGCCCAAGAAGGAAATGAAATGCTTGATTAGAAAGAAATCTTTAATTAAAGTATAAACAAGGAAATGGCTTTAACATTAAGATTTAAGGGGTGTCCTAATAAACACCTGTATGCCTTCGCCAGGCAGTTAAATTTAAATGAAGGAAGTTGGGCAAAGGGGTTGTTGGGCGCAATATGGCCTTGGCTCAATCTCTTAACCAAACGTAAGCCTTAAAATGGGGGGAGAGAAATCCGACACAGGGATCACCCTGTAGAACTATGCCTGACTCTCTCTAAATAAATGCAGTTTGCCTCGTCGTTTAATCAATGCATCATCAACATCCTGCACATCCTGTACCCTAGGAATATCTATTGATATTATTGCGTTGGTCCATAGGCCAGGGCCCTCGCTCCCCCTCGCCCCCTTTCCAGAGGGCATGAGCAAACTTGCCCCCCTGTTGTGTTATTTTCTGCGAGGCTTTCTTGCCCTCCCTGACTTCCAATGATCAATACACTTTGTTGTGGGCTGGAAGGTGGAGGCGGACGGGGAGGAGAAAGAGACGAGAGAATGGCCAACTCTGGTGAGGCCTGCTCAGCCGAAAACCTCCCATGAATAAAGCACTTAAGATGTAGACTGTATAATTAAGTGAGGAGCTGCACTCCAGTCTCCCGTTGCACGGAGGCGGGTTATTAAGATGAGCGAAACACGCTATCATTATCCGGTAAAGAGTACGATGATTGGCTGCTCTGTGTCAGGCCTCTGGTGGCTGGCTTTGTCACAAATGCGGAAAGGAGAGTTCACTTTCTGTCAAAACTGGCTTTGCCAAATGTTATCATTTTAAAGGCCGTGAAAGAGAGGGAGCTGGGCCTAGGGGTATACACAGCCCCATATGCTGGTGACAGAGATACAAGTGTAATTCTAGACTATTAGAGTGACATATAAGATCGTTTCTGCCCCAGAACATGAGACAGCTGAGGGGATTATGCAGGACAGGCTGTCATGCAATAAAATTTTCAGAAATCTGTTAACCCCAGCTCAGACCCAGTGAATATTTTATTGCTGAACACTGTGGAAAAGGGATATTTATTAACTATAGAAAGGTATAGCCAAGAGGCTGGGTGGATGGAAGGTTACAGAGAGCCAAACTCACTTGATATTGTACGGCGGAAGGAGCAGAATGACAATGGAGTGTGTGTGTGTGTGTGTGTGGAGAATATCTCTTCAATGTGTCAGGGAATATTTGCATCGGAGGCAGAAATCACTCATAATAAATAGGTGACATTGGAATCCAAATGGGAGGAGGGAGGCCATTTGCTCTTAAGGCAAAGTGGCATTCAGTAGTAGAGTCCATACGCCTTCAGACATGCAATGTATTTGACCAAAACCACAGCAGCTTCAGGAGATGTTCAGGCAAACCCAGGATGTGCTCATTTGGTGGCGGTGACATTATGTGAACTGAGACTGTGGCACTCTTCAATATCAGAGAAAAAGAACTAGCTTGATTGTCGCTCTCACCTACTGTTCTTTTGCAGCATCACTATATCAAAAAGGGTTTGTTGTTGTGTGCCAACCTCTAACTAAACTCATACAAATCTGGGCTGCACCAAATATTATCCAGCTGTGTATTTTATGCCCTCCACACACCCGCCCCCGGGGCAGTGGTCTACACTAGTAATTTTCTCTCCAAAAATGACTGGTGACTTTGTTACTATTATTAGAAGTCTGCTGGCTGTTGCTGCGTTAATAACTCACTCTCCAAGGCCGCTCCAGCTTCTTCCTCCTTCCAAGTGAGTGATCCCACATAGCCAGAGAGATGATGTCACAGTCCTTTGTTGCTTGTCAGAGCTGGCTACCTGATGACATCAGCGAGGGCAAGTAAGGAGAAATCAGAGTGAACAGCAACGGTTTCCTAAAGCAGATTAAAATAAACAACTGAAATTTTATATCTCTCTCTCTTTTTTTGGCAGTCCCAAGCATGTTCATTTCTTCTTCTTCTTAAGGAAGTAGTTTTGACCAAGCCCGGATAAATTAATGTAATTGAAATTCTGAACAATAAATAACTATATTATAGCTTCACTATGCATAATATGAGAATGCAGAACAAATGAGCACAACGTTGATTCATTTATTCTTGACTGTATTTTTTGTTTTTGTATTTCTGTTTGTATAGTTCAATACACAGCTTTATGTTTCCTGCTGAAATACATTGTTTAGCTTTTAAAAAAATGCTCCGTTTCCTATTTTTAAAAAATGCATAATTTCAATCCTTTCTCAGGCTGCAGAATAAGACAAATTAATATCCCCCTTTAAAGAAACTATCCGCACATATGTCATTAGCAACATTTATTCTCTGTTTTTTTGTGTTTTTTTTAAGTCGATACATTTCCCGTTGCACAGTTTTAACGCAAGTGGCTACAATTACATGTGATCGCATTCAGCCAACAATGTCACAGAGGTCAGCAGAGAAAAATAACATGATATGCTATTTCAAAACTGCCAACATCTGAACGTGGAGACTAGGGTGTAAGAGGAGCCCGGGGGGGGGCACTTGGAGAACAAAAGCAGCCCTTCTGCTAATTGACTGAAAAATTAGCCAGGTTCCCCTGTGGGAAGCACACAAGACTACAGCAGATGGAGGCGGCTTGGACACCGTGGTGCAGAAAACTCCTCGAAAGCCTGCTGTGAATCTGCCCGCAATTATGGGTCACAACACTTTCCCTTGTTTAACAGAGCACAAGGAGCAAGACAAACAGAGGGGTAGCCAAATGGGAAAGGTGATAACCTATTAAAAATCAGGCAGTTAATCTCTTATTTTAACTGCTAAATAACTGGAATTCCTCGAAGGCCTGAGATCCATGTGTTGTTTTACAGACAATAGTCAAGCCACCTCGGAGCCATTTATTTCAATAGTCTGGGACCACTGATGCTTGCTGCTGCTGTCTTTTATTTACTGTAGGATTGACAGCCCATATTACCATAAAGACTGCATGAGGAGATACAGAAATGGCCCAGCGCAGAAAGCAAGCTCCCACACAGTAGCATTATCGTTTTAATCAACGCCAATACACTAATAAAAAATCTGTGTGTAACTTTTATGTTGGTAGGGATCATACCTAGATTCCCACTTTGAAATTCAAATGCAGGCCACACAGTGCGATCCTATGCATGTTGGATTTACTTCCAGGTAAACATGCATTGGGTTGTTTCATTAATCTTTGAATAAATCAATAAATCACCGCAGTGTGCTCAAGGAAATGCTTCCCTGGGACTATTGTTCCAAAGCTGCCTTGAAAATGTTTGAAAGCCAGGGCCCCCCACCCACCTTGATCTAGGCAACATGGCAAAGTGGAGCCACAGCAGAATAACTTCTCCACTACTGTCGAAAGGGGCTTTACCAGGCATCCCCAAACTTCGGCCCTCCAGATGTTTTGGACTACAATTCCCATCTTCCCCAACCACTGGTCCCGTTAGCTAGGGATCATGGGAGTTGTAGGCCAAAACATCTGGAGGGCCGCGGTTTGGGGATGCCTGGGCTTTACGTTTCAGAAGCCTGCCGTTCTTTGCTCTGTTACTGTGTCTCAGTCCTCGACCTTCACTTCAAAGTGAAGAGAATGGACCCACTCCCATATCCAAGGAACTCCCATATCCAAACTTGTAAAAATGGGGGTGGTTAATATGTCCTTCTGTATTTGAGAAATCCACACGCCTGCCAAAACCGTTGAGGCAGATTATATTTATGTTTCTCATGAGTAGCTGGCATGTGGCTATAAACCCACTGTATGTGGTTTATGGAAATGATTTGTGAGGACATACTTTTGATACCAAACTGCCATTCGTGATAGCCTGTTCCACATGCTCAAGATTGTTTCCATGGCATGCATTCCAGTAACACTGACTATGAGTGCAGTTGTGGAAATGGTTGCCAGATTCTGTCAGGACTCTGCTGGCAGCGAAGTTTGTCTCCCTTGACTGCAAAGTAGCTGAAAACAGGACATGAGCAGTACATGTGCAAGCTGCTGCACAACTTAGTATAAGGCTGGATCTCCGTAACGTGGGCAGCAGATGGCAGAAAGCTGAGATGGTAGAATAGGCAGTACCACTTCAGATTGTGGTACTTCGAATGCTCCCTGAGGTGAAAGGCTCCCTGCAAGTAGACAACCAGCCCAGCAGGGAGACATCTAGAATCTTTCTTCCTGATATCTTAATTTCCTCTTTTCAGGAAGCATTTTCTACTTGCAGCCTAAAGTGGTACCTCGGGTTACGAACAGTCCTGCTTACGAACGCTTCAGGTTACGAACTCCACAGACCCGGAAGTAGGTGTCCCACATTGCAAACTTTGCCCCGGGATACGAACACAATCTGCTTCCGGGGACGTGGGAGGCCTATGTAGGGAATGCGTGCCTCGGGTTAAGAATGGACTTCCAGAACAAATTAAGTTCGTAACCCAAGGTACCACTGTACAGCCCATTCTGCCACCATGTTTCTGCTTCATACAAAACTTCATATTCCCGGAAAGCATTTGTGATGTCACAGGCAATTGTGGCCTCATCTGGCCTATACACTGAACACACTGTTATACCACTTTACACAGTGGTAGCATCTCCACAAAAGAATCCTGTAGTTGAAGAGTGCTGAGAGTTGTTAGAAGACGCCTGCTTCTGTCACAAACCTACAATCAGTCCCTCTTCCCAGGGAACTTTGAAAACTGTTGCTCTGTGAGGGGAATAGGGGTCTCCTGGCAACTCTCTGCAGTGGCAAAGGAAGAGGGGTGCAGTGGGGGTGGTCCACCCCGGGTGTCATCCCTCGGGGGGGGGGGTGACATTCAGCACGCCAACGACTCCCAAGCCTACCCCGAGCCGCCAGGGGAAGGGGGGAGCTGTGCTGCTTTGCCGGTGGCATTCTGCCCTTCCCCCTTCATTTTGACAGCTGGGGGAGGCTTGGTAGTTGCTGGCAAGTGGCGAACCAGATGTCCGCCATTGGCAGCTCGCTCTGCCCCCCGTGGGCGGCTTGCTCCACCCACTGGCTGCAGGGCGCATGAGTTGCTCCGTGCACTTGAACGGCTATCCCATACCTGGGAGGGCACCCTCTACCCCCCCGCCCCCTTCGTTTTGACAGCTGGAGGAGGCTTAGTAGTTGCAGGCGAGTGGCACACCAAATGTCCACCATCAGTGGCTCGCTCTGCCCCCATGGGCAGCTCGCTCCACCCACCAGCTGCAGGGCTCATGAGCCGCTCTGTGCAATCGAGTGGCTATCCCATACCTGGGAGGGCACCCTCTCCCCCCTCCCCCCTTGGGAGCACGCCTGCCCTGGGTAGCGCGGGCATATGCTCTACCGCTGACTATCTGCACCCTTAAGAAGTTGCACTTCCCGTGATTCTTTGGGGGAAGCCGTGGCTGTTTAAAGTGGCATGATAACTCTTTAAATGTGTAGTGCAGATGGGGCCTGAGTGGAGCAGAGATAAGTAATCATTGAATCATAGAAGTGTTGTAGAGTTGGGAGAGACCCAGCGGATCATTTAATCCATACACACCCTTGCAATGCAGGAATATGCATCTGGCCCACACGGGGATCAAACCCATGACCTTGGCATTTTCAGCGCCGCGCTGTAACCAACTGAGCTGCCTTCATGACTTCCAGTGGCAGCCTTGTGTTCTTTGTGAAACGCAGTTGTGCTCTCCTTGCCCAATGCTGGCAAAGCTGCAATTGTTTGGAATGCTCTTTCAAAGTGTTTCCAGCACACAGCCCTCCTTTTATTTGTGTTTTATGAGAAGTGTGTTGGTTTCAAAAGAGCACAGTTCTCAGAGACATCAAAATTGAATTTTCGGCAATTTCTTCAGGCAACCTAGAATGATAGGACATAAGAAGGAGGCCCTAGTGAGAATACTGCTGAGTGTCAGGAAAGATCCACAAAGCATGAACACAAGATTTATATTGTCAAAGCTCTGCAGAAAAGGGAAAAAAATCGGCAAAGTACCAGCATTATATAGTGGCAGGATATTTTCTTTTTTGTTGCTTTTAATTGTCAATGGTATGTGTCACTGCAATGATGTTCTGAAATGAATGTGAAATTATTCCTCAGTGTGTTTAACCGCAGGCTCCTCTTTTAAAACAACAACAAAAAATGCATTTCCCCTTTTGTTTTCTCTTTGTATAAAGGATGTGAGCTGGCTGAGTGGGATCAATGAAGCAAGTTGTAAATGAGGAAATGTATGAAAGGGAAATTGTAATTAGTGTACACACACACAAAAGACAATGCATCCACTGCAGAGCACAATTGCTGCTGTGCTATACTGTTTTAGGGTAGTGATGTGGAATCAAGGTTATGAGTGAATATCATTGCTAAGCCAAACCAGGAGCTCACTGGTGTTTTGTGTTGTCCTGTGGAGTTCTTGCTGTATTGGTTGTTGTGGGCTGGGTAGGGTGGCTCAGCAAATAAACACCCTCTAAGCTCCATAGATGGGTTATGCATATGTGTCTCCAGTGGGAATATGCCATCACAGGTTGAACTTCTGTGTCATTCACAGAGGGGCTAGGAGAACAGGCTGGGTACCCAGGAGGAAAACCCAGACTTGATTCTCTGTTCTGCCGTTAACTCACTAGGTGACTTTAAGAGAGCTATGGTTTTCTGTTTCCCTGTCTGTGATATGGGGATAACAATACTGATATGTTTACAAGGATTATAGAGATAATGTCCACAGTGTATTCTGAAACACTGCAAATCACTACTTAAGCGCTAAGGGTGGCTGTTGCTACTGCTATTATGGGTATATTGCCTTAGATATGATGGTTTTAATTAAAGGGAGCCAGTTCACACATGCAGGTGTTAGTTGTCCAACAATGAGACGTTGATGGAATGATGCCAACTCAGGTGTGGACCTGCCCTATATCGAACAACAGAGCCTTATATATCTTCACATGTAAGAGATAATTAGCAGATAACCATTTGGGCTTGTTTTGAATAAAGTAAAGCAAACCTAATTTGCTAGTCAAATAGATTGTGTGATTATTACATTAAAGTGGACTTCATATTGCTTGTAATTTGTAGTATAGGCATCTAACAGAAAATGAGTATCGATCATCGTAACAGAAAGGTGGCATAAGTAGTAACATGACTCCAAATAGGAGATCATCTTTCCCTCATGCAACACTTTCGAAAGATGTGCAAGTTATGTGTGAAACCATCGCATGACAAATTCTCTGCAAATGCAGGGCTATCAGGGTGTATTACCATCTTTGGGGATAAATGAACCTAAGTTAGTCATTGCTATTAATTTCAATTTCTATTAATTCTCATGAGCAGATCCAGCTCCACAATAATCCTCACATCATATCCAACAGCTACATTATCTCGATCCTTCAGAAGATGTTTCCAAGGCCAACATCAGAAGTTGGCATTGCTGGGTAACTATTAGCAGGGTAGGGACACCAACCTGGGCTACATCAGGATAGCACGGAGAGAGGTTTAGGGATGTGCTTCTCAGCTAGCTTGATCTTGCCACCAATATCATCATTTGAACACTGGGATCATTAAGGCTTTAACCTGCCTCTTTCCCAGTGATCCCAGTGCATATGTTGGGTGTGTGTCCACGTATATGTCTGTGCGTAGGGATGCGTGAGTATGTGCACTGAGTGTGTGTGGTGTCTGCTTATGGCTCCGCACACCACCAAAGAAGCAGCCACATCTGTTGCTAACCATGCAAATTAGCACAGGACCTCCAGACACCCATCCACCAGTGGTTTTCAGCCTTTTTTATTTTCCTCTGCTCTCTGGTGTATGGAGGGTTCAAATGGGTTCTCCTCAGCTGAAGAGTGTGCATAGGAACAATTACGTCAACAGCCCAATTCACCTCCATTGTACCCTTCAATCTGTTTCTGATATTCAGATTCAAGTTGTGGGATATTTCAGTCAAACATAGCTATGCATGACTCAGTTAGGTCATGCCCCCTCTTCTCCATGAGGGAGGAAGTAAAACCTTCTCTACCTGTTCCCCCCTCTCTGCGCCATGTAACTGACCAAGGAAGATATGCCTAAGCAAGCTCCAATCTCAGAGCATGTGTTTGAAACTAGCTTTCCATATTGTCTACCCACCCGTATTCCGCTTGTGTTCTCCTTGCTGCTGCTTGCATAAATACTTGAATCTGACCTTTGGAATGTTTTGTAAGTAAAGCATTTTAAACTTACTTAACAGTTTGTGGTGTGTTCATTGCAAGAGGGGTAGGAAGGGGGGACTGTTTTGCAAGCAGAATAAATGGGATACTGTGCTGCTGGACTTTGTAAGTTTAAACTGTGCTACTGCGGTCTGTCTCCTGCTAAAGAGTGAATTTAGCCCCACATTTTTAATCCATGCACCCGACTGATTCTTTTGCTATTTAGCCCACATACTGTACGTAGGTCACAGAGATTCCTATTTTCCTCCCACATTGGTACTTCTAATTAGGTAGCCAAAACAGTACCACCATCCAAACACAAAGAGAAAGCATCCATGCTCGGAGGGGGGGGGTCCTGAGATTTCTAGAATTAAAATAAACAAAATCAGAATGGTTTTTTTAAAAAAAGGAAAAAATGTGTTTGCACAGGTAGAGTGGGAAAGAGCTAGAAGAGAACACAGGTACCACCATCTGTCTTCAGGTGAGGAGATTTTCCCACCGTGAGCCCTCTCCCACCTGAGAAGGGAAAGTTTTAAAGATTATGACTGGGCCAGCTGACAGACAACCCCCATTCTTTGTCTTTAATGGTTTTCAGTCATCTCTCCATGGCCAATGAGACTTCCTCCCCTCATAGCAGCCCCCTGTGTAAGAAAGGAGGGGGTTGAATGTGCAGACTGGGCTGGCTGAAACCATCCATCCTTTCAACACCTCTCTCCCATCCCTACCTCAGGCAAGGAGTCTGCCAGAGCAGTCCAGATATCTCAGGAAGGATTGCACATGCTCAATGGTAACAACAACAACAACAACAACAGCAACAGCAACAACAACAAATAATTTATTATTTATACCCCGCCCATCTGGCTGGGTTTCCCTAGCCACTCTGGGCACCTTCCAATAGAATATTAAAATACAATAATCTATTAAACATTAAGAGCTTCCCTTCAGATGTTACTAACTAGTCATGTGTTACTAACTTGCTTCTGGAACACTGCGGACGAGTGGAAATGAAATGGAGCATCTTGGAAGAAGGCTGGCAACATTTTGTTGCAGTTACACCAGTATTCCACTAAATGGGATATTTACCAATGCTAAATAAATCAAATATAAACTTTCTTTTATTTCCATAGGCCAAATCCAGGATCCAGTGGTGCAGATCTTAATGCCCAAATCAAACCCTTGCGCTGTTCACATAGGTGTGTGTGGAATGGACTCCATTTGTCATAGGTAAATATATATATTTTAAAAATCTCCCTTTGGTCCTTTTAGTCTAT